>NW_028261388.1:8828938-8866438 GCF_051295495.1 Thamnophis sirtalis | reverse complement strand
CTGCGTTTATGGTGCAATCAGAACATTGCGTGTGTTGAAGTTGTTTTAACGCAAACCAAAGATGCCTTTTAAAAAACAAGTCTACATCATATTCTTATACATGCCAGTGCTGTGTGTGAGGTAATTTAAGGTGGTTCTGACAAGTGTCGTCGGCATCTTCATATCCGGTCACATGGGCGGCAAGCCACTCCCATCCGGTCACATGGGCGGAAAGCCATTCCCACAAAGGAGGCCACACCCACAGAGTAGTTTCGAACAATTTTTGAAACCCACCACTGGTGGGCACATGTGTTGTCATCAGCTGGTCTTCACGGGCGCCAGAGTGCCGAAAACAGCCAGAAAAATGTCCCAAAATGGCCAAAAACCAGGCTGTTTTGGGGCAATTTTCCAGGTTGTTTTCAGGACATTTTGGGGGCATTTTCAGGCTGCTTTTGGGGCCATTTTCCAGGCCATTTTTGGCCCTGAAAATGCCCCCCAAATGGTCTGAAAACAGCTTGAAAACGGCCCCAAAATGGACTGAAAACAGCCCTGAAAAACGGGCCTGAAAAAGCCGCAAAACCAGCCTTTTCAGGCGATCCACTAGCGGTGGCTGTGGGAGGCTCCGCCCACCCACCCCTACGTAATGTGCGCGCATTCATATTTGCAAACCGGTAGGGAAGGGAAGCCGTTTTTTGAATAGTCGCTAAACGAATGGTCGTAAGTCAAGGGCTACCTATACTAACTTTACCCTTTTCAAATGCTTCTCTGATAACAGAGAGCTTGCACATTCTCATTTCCTCGCTCGCTGAGGGTTTCCCTCCTGTTGACAAAGTCTGTTTGACAGTGGGGAGAAAGTCTGATAGATGACACTAGGAAAGAAGAACAGGTGCTCTCGGTGACACATTCCTAATCAGTGTGGCATTTCAAATAAGATTGTTTCAAGCAGCAGACACACAACAATGACCTTGGTTTACTTCTAGGACTTACATCTTATGTAATATCATTGGACAGTAGTGCGTAGAATTTCAATTAGGATACAGCATAAAAGCTGGAGAGATGCGGTGGCCCGAGAGGTAAAGCTCTCGCCTCACAATCAGAAGGCTGTGAGTTCAATCCTGGCTAGAGGCAGATATTTCTCTCTCTGGGCACAATGAGACTATATCTGCTGAACCAAACTCCGCACTGGCGACAGGAAGGTCATCCAGGCATTAAACCAGAGGGGGTATTCAGCAGGTTCTGACCAGTTCTGGAGAACCGATAGTGGAAATTTTGAGTAGTTCAGAGAACCAGTAAATACCGCCTCTTTCTTTTAAAAAATCCCATACAGGTAGTCCTCGACTTACAACAGTTCATTTAGTGACCGCTCAAAGACACAACATCACTTAAAAATAAAGGAACAGGACTGTTTTTCACACCGATGACCAATGGCAACATCCCCATGGTCACATGATCAACATTTGGATGCTTGGCAACTGGTTCATACTTATGACGGTTGCAGGGGACCATATGGTCGCCTTTTGTGATTGTGTGGCAAGCAAAGTCAATGGGGAAGCCAGATTCACTTAACAACCGTGTTACTAACTTAACAACCATTGTGATTCACATAACAAATGTGGCGTAAAAAAAAAGGTCGTAACAAGGGCAAAGTTCACTTAACAACTGTCTCATTTAGCAACTGAAATTACGGTCGTAAGTCAAGGTGTACCTGAATAAGGCGTGCCGGAAATATTATTGCTGACCAGTTAATCCTTTCTTTTAATATTTTTTTTAATTGAAAATTTTAAAAGAAAAAAGTTTTACAAATATATGCCTCCCCTCCTCCCCCCCAAACCCAACTCCCCCCCCACCCCCCAACCTCCCAGAGCAAATACATGGTATAAACATTAACATCCATATTCTAAAATAAGCTAACAGACTTTAGCATCATCCCTCAGTTGTACTTTAACTCCCCTTTTGTGAAGCTAACTTTAAGCAAATTGTATCCTTCCTTGCTCATTCACTCATAAGCTATCTGGAATTTCTTAGTCCCATATTTGTTCTGAATATAGTCAAGCCATCTTCTCCATTCCAGCTTGTATTGGTCATCTGAATGGTCCTTAAAATATGCTGATATTTTAGCCATCTCTGCTAAGTTTGTTACTTTTAGTATTCTTGAATAGTAGGTAATTCTTCCTTCTTCCAGTACTGCGCCACCCTGGTTCATTTTATATCTGTGCAAAAAGCCACGACTGGGGCTGCTGTTTTATCAGTCCGTATTATTGTGCTTTATTAAAGTACACATGTAGACTGGGTGAAACTAAGCTTAATAGCAGTAATAGCAACAGCAACAGCAGTTAGACTTATATACCGCTTCATAGGGCTTTCAGCCCCCTCTAAGCGGTTTACAGAGTCAGCATATTGCCCCCAACAACAATCCGGGTCCTCATTTCACCCACCTCGGAAGGATGGAAGGCTGAGTCAACCTTGAGCCGGTGAGATTAGAACCGCTGAACTGCAGATAACAGTCAGCTGAAGTGGCCTGCAGTACTGCACCCTAACCACTGCGCCTCAGCTGTAACTAAGAGGGATCTTGGAGTCTTAGTGGACAAGCAGCTAAATGTGAGCCAGCAGTGTACACCAGCAGCCAAAACAGCCAAAGCGCCCCCAAGTGGCATTAACAGAGGGATACAATCAAGATCAAGTGAGGTGCTAATACCACTCTATAAAGTCTTAGTAAGGCCACACCTAGAGTACTGCATCCAGTTTTGAGACTGTAGAAAAAATGCAGAGAAGAGCAACCAGGATGGTTAGGGGACTAGCAGCTAAAACATACAGTGAATGGTTGCAAGAACTGAGCGTGGCTAGGTTAGTAAAAAGAAGGACCAGGGGAGACATGATAGCAGGGTCCCAATATTTGATGGACTGCCATCAAAGGGTGGGAGGGGAGAGAGGGAGGAAAAACAAGAGGGAGGGAGGGAGGAAGGGAGGGAGGAAGACGAAAAGTGAGGGAGAGAAGGAGGGAAGAAGAGCAACAAGATGATTAGGGGGCTGGAGGCTAAAGTATGTTGAATGGTTACAGGAACTGGGCATGTCTAGTCTCGTGGCACGACAAAACCGCGCTCGACTAAAGCGCGCCCGATTAAACCGCGTCGCTGATGTCATCAACAGGGCGACAACAGCGAGCGCGGAGAAAGAAGGGCGCTTTAAATAGCGCTTTGAAAGCAAGCCGATTCAACTTAAGGTAAGGGTTAGGTTTAGGGTTAGGTTTAGGGTTAGGTTAAGGGTTAGGTTAAGGGTTAGGATTAGGTTTAGGGTTAGGTTAAGGGTTAGGTTAAGGGTTAGGTTTAGGGTTAGGTTTAGGGTTAGGTTAAGGGTTAGGTTTAGGGTTAGGTTTAGGATTAGGTTTAGGGGGTTAGGTTTAGGTTTAGGAGTTAATTTTAGGTTTAGCGTTTACAGCGTGCTTCTGTCTCCACGCTTTTGTCGCCCTGTGATGATGTCAGCTACGCGGTTTCGTCGAGCGCGCTTTAGTCGAACGCAGTTTTGTGGTGGAACCGTCTAGTCTAATGAAGAGAAGAACTAGGGGAGACTTGATAGCAGTCTTCCAATATTTAAGGGGCTGCCACAGAAAGGAGGGGGTCAAGCTATTTTCCAAAGCACTTGAAGAGCAGACAAGGAATAATGGGTGGAAACTAAACAAGGAGAGATTCAACCTAAAAACAAGGAGAACTTTTTTTCTGACAGAGAGAACAATCAACCCCTGGAACAGAAGCTGCCTTCAGAAGTTGTGGGAGCTTCATTCCCGGAGGCTTTCAAGAAGAGGCTAGACTGCCATCTGTCAGAAATGATGTAGGGTCTCCTGCTTGAGCGGGGGGTTGGACTAGATGACCTACAAGGCCCCTTGCATCTCCGTTCATCTCTACAGGATGTATTTTAATTGTTTTAGGATTTTCCCCAATTGCATTCTAAGGGAAGCAGATACTGGGGGGAATTTCGTCTTGCAAAAAGACAGCCAATGTTTTCAAAGAAAGTGGGGGGCGAACAGGAAGAATTGCTGAGAAGACCCATCTCTTAGTTTCCGTAGAGTTGCAAGTTACTCTCCAAATCTCTCAGAGAGAATGAAGCAATTATGGAAGGAAAATAATGAAGGGTAATGAAGCAGAGACCATCTGGGCGAGAAGCACAAAAGCAATTTTTGGGAAAAGATTTTAAAGCTTTGACTGTTGGGAACTTATTTTTCCGCTCTGCAGATGTTTCCTGGTGAGGCTAACATCATCTGCGCGCAGGAGAATGGAAACTTATGTTACCGGTAGTCCTCGATTTACGACACTTCACTTGGTGACTGCTCGAAGTTACAATGCTGCTGAAAAGAGGAGCTTCTGAACCTTTTTCACAGCATCCCCCCCCATAGTCATGTGATTTAAAAACCTCACATTTATGATGGTTGCCGCATCCCGGGATCACGTGATCCCCTTTTGCGACTTTCTGATAAGCAAAATCAACAGGAGAAGCCAGGTTCATTTAACAACCGTGTGATTCACTTAACAACTCATTGCAACAATGGGGTCAAGAAAGATTGTAAAATGGGCCAAAACAACACTGTGAGAATCAAGAAATATAGCCTATTGAAGGAAGGGAGGGAGAAAAGAAAAGAAAGAGAAAATAAGGTGGTGTCATAGCAGGTGCGAAGGATGGTAAACAAAGCATTCCAAACTATACCTTATAACCTTTTTAATGGAATAATAATAATGTAAGAATGGCAAAGAAAAAGAATAACTATGTGAATGTATACCTATAACTGTATGTAAGAGAATAAATGACAGTTAAAATAGAAAGCACAATATAGGTAAATAATATTTGGTCATAAGTAGCTAAGTATAAATAAAGAATTGTACATAAAAATGGATAAGGAACAAATAAGGAGATTATGAACGCAAGATAGAAATGTATAGAAGGGAAAACATTAACTGCAATGAAACCGATTCAGAACTGCTGTATGATATACGATGGAACTTATTGTTCCTATGTTGTTTTTAAGTCATGTGTTTGTTTCTGTTGATGTACTTATGTGTTTAAAATAAAAATTTATAGATAAAAAATGATCCATTAGATTCAATAAGTCCTATGGTAATAAAAGCCCCCAGAAGAAAGAGGTATGAACCAAAGTTTTCAGCTAGGATGTTTTCAAAATTTACCAGAAATATTTGTAATCCTGCTAAAACCGTTGCTAACTGTGAAATATGTTTTAATTTGTTAATGCAGTATTAGCAGTATTACTGCTATTAGAACTTTTATATCTATTCATTTCTAATGTTCCAAATTATTAGTAACAATAAACCCTGATCTTTTTTTTTTGTAAAAAGCTTTTTATGTTTCCTTTCAAATTCATTCTTAGATATGCATTCTTATAATTATTATTTAACACATATCATAACATTTTTCTGCCTGTATATTTACATTTTGATATTTTCTTATTTCCCCTCCACCTATATTAATCATGTGTCGTCTGAGATACTTATTTCATGTTTTGTTCCTTTTTCTTTCTATTTATATCTTTTTTCAAGCCACTCATAAAATCACCCCCATGTCCTGTAGTATACTGATTCCTCCTTCTCAATGTCAACCTATTCATTTCTGCACAGTCTGATATCTTCTTCATTACCTCCCCTTTTGTCTGCTTTCCAGTTTTGTGCAAATACAATTCTGTTGTGGCCCAGCAGGAGCCGTTGGAGCTGCCGATGGACTCTGAGGACCCCTATGAGTCGGCTCTGGAAGATGTGGAGGACCCTGGGCAGGGTTCAGACTCCAAGCAGGGACCAGAGAGGCTGGTTGGCCACCAGGAGGCGCCTGAGGCATGGAGCAGCGATGAAGATCAAAGGGAGTTTGTCCCTGATGCCAGGCAGAGAAGGGCAGAGAAGCGAAGGCAGCAATTATGGAGACAGACTCATAGGAGATAATCCTATGGAGGTTGTTATGGTTTGGCTTCTCCCAAGAGAGTATATAAGAAGAGACTTTGGGAGGAGACCTTTTGCAGGACACAACTGTTCATACCAAGCTGGAGAAGCTCTTGTGTATATTGTATCTCTTATCTGTGGGAGTCTGGGTTGCTGCCAACGTCTTGCCTGTGAGTAATTACTGTGAATAAAGCGTGGCTAACAGTAAGCTTGTGTCGGCGTTACTCACCAGACGGAGGGGGGTCAGAACACAATTCTAGGTGCTGTTATTATTTGTACAATCAAATATCTTCTTTACTGCATTTCCCTGGTAGAATACCCAATAAAAATATCTTTGGCTTAAACTCCATGGGTTTATGTATCATCGTCACTTATAAAGCCCTTCATGGTATTGGACCTGGGTACTTGAGAGACCGCCTGCTGCCAATTACCTCCAATAGACCGATTAGATCCCACAGATTAGGCCTCCTCCGAATTCCATCTGCCGGCCAATGCCGACTGGCGACTACCCGGAGGAGAGCCTTCTCTGTGGCTGCTCCGACCCTCTGGAACGAGCTCCCCGTGGAGATTCGAACCCTCACCACCCTCCAGGCCTTCCACAAAGCCCTTAAAACCTGGCTGTTCCGACAGGCCTGGGGCTAAAGAGCTGTTGCCCCCCACCTCGAATGGTATGGTTGTTGTGTGTTTTTTAAATTATGTATTATTATGTTCCATCTTTTTTATTTCTTGTCTGTACCCCCCTCCCCTGATTTGAATTGTGAGCCGCCCTGAGTCCCCCTTGGGGAAAAGGGCGGCATATAAATGTAATAAAATAAAATAAAATCAATCAAATTTTCTCTACCCATGTTTGTATTTTAACCCAATAGCTGTTTGAATCCCTACACGTCCACCACATATGAGAATATGTTCCTAGCAATTGGTGACATTTCCAACATTAAGCTAACCTCTGATCTTAAAGTAACAATTATTGCTTGTTTTCCTGCCATTGTTTCCTATTGGAATTTTCCTATGACAGCACTTAACAAAATGTCTCGCTTAGCAACATAAAGTTTGGGCTCAATTGTGGTGTAAGTTGAGGAGTTCCCTCATAAAGAGATATTTATATATTTTATTTATACCCCAATTATTTTTATAAATAAATCAAGGGGGGGAGCGAGCAAACATACCTAATACTCCTTCTTCCTCCTATTTTCCTCACCACCACAACAATTCTGTGAGGTGGGTTTGGGCTGGGAGAGAATGATTCATCCAATGTCACCCAGCCAACTTTCATGCCTAAGGCGGGATTAGAATTGCTGTATTATCTTTGCATCTAGATAGCGCTCATTTGGCAAGATTGTTATAATTGGTATTAGGTATGTGTTGGGGCCCAGCGGGAGCCGTTGGAGCTACCACCAGACTCCGACAGCGAGGGGCCCTATGAGTTGGCCCTGGAGGATGTAGAGGACCCTGGACAGGGTTCTGACTCTGAGCAGGGTGCAGAGAGATTGGTTGACCACCAGGTGGCGCCTGAGCCTTGGATCAGTGGGGAGGAGATATGGGAGAGTGATCCAGAAACCAACAGTGAGTTGTTCCGGGATGCACGCCGTCAAAGAGCTACTCGGCGTCAAGAACAACTACGTAATTACAGGAGGTAATTACGCTCAGCTGATGGTCATTATGCTCCTCTCCAGACTAAAAAAGACTGCTTGTGCCACGCCCTTCTTGCAGAAGTCAACGCTTTGACTAAAGAGAAACTAACTTGGCAGGCTGGATTGCTGCCAGAGTTTGTCTGAATTGCTGCCAAAGTTTGTCGGACTTGCTGCCAAGATCCTTATCTGTTTGTTTACTTGGCTTTCAGCCACCGAGAGTCTGGACTTCCTATTAAAGGACATTCTCATTAAGCATGTCTCGGCTTTCGTTACTGGATGGAGGAGGGGGTCAGAACAGGTATGGTATTAAGCAGTGGTGAAATTCAATTTTTTTAAACTTCTGGTTATGTGAGCGTGGCTTGGTGGGCATGGCAGGGGAAGGATACTGCAAATTCTCCATTCCCACCCCACTCTGAGGCCAGCCAGAAGTGGTATTTGCAGGTTCTCCAAACTACTCAAAATGCCCGCTATCGGTTCTCCAGAGACTATCAGAACCTGCTGAATTTTACCCCTGGTATTAAATATAGTATTAAGTATGGTATCAGTGGTGGTGGCGCAGTGGCAGTTCGAATCTCACCAGGCTCAAGGTTGATTCAGCCTTCCATCCTTCCGAGGTGGGTAAAATGAGGACCCAGAGTCTTGGGGGCAAGAGGCTGACTCTGTAAACCGCTCAGAGAGGGCTGTAACAAAGCAGTATATAAATCTAAGTGCTATTGCTACTGCTAAATTCTCAAACTGGATAGAAGACAGAGGCACGGTGGTGCAGTGGTTGGAGTGCAGTACTGCAGGCTACTTCTTCTGAGTGCTGGCTGCCTGAAATTTGGCAGTTCAAATCTCACCAGGCTCAAGGTTGACTCAGCCTTCCATCCTTCCGAGGTGGGTAAAATGAGGACCCAGATTGTAGGGGGCAAAAGGCTGACTATGTAAACCCCTCAGAGAGGGCTGTAGTAACAAAGCAGTATATAAGTTTGAGTGCGATTGCTATTTAGTTGGAAGGTCGGTGCATGCGTGAAACGTTAGAAAAGGGGGGGAATCACATTTCTACAGTAAAAATTGTTCTGCGCATGCACAGAACCGAAAATCAAGATGGCGGTGCTGGAGGAGAACCAGTTTGGGGGTGTGGCGGGCATGGGTCACTGCCAGTTCCAGCAACCCAGGCTGCCAAGTTACTACTGGCTCGGCCAAACCGATCCAAACCTGTAGGAATCCACCTGTGGTCCAAGTGCTATTGCTATTGTTATCCTTCTCTAAGACTTTAAACTTTATTTATTTATTTATTTATTATTTATTTATTTATTTATTTATTTATTTATTTATTATTTGTTAGTTAGTTAGTTAGTTAGTTAGTTAGACTTATATACCGCTTCGTAGGGCTTTCAGCCCGCTCTAAGCGGTTTACAGAGTCAGCACATTGCCCCCACAGTCTGGGTCCTCATTTCACCCACCTCGGAAGGATGGAAGGCTGAGTCAACCTTGAGCCGGTGAGATTAGAACCGCTGAACTGCAGATAACAGTCAGCTAAAGTGGCCTGCAGTGCTGCACCCTAACCACTGTGCCACCTCAAATAATACTAAAAGATCGAAAAGTCAAAAAAAAAAAACTTGAAGGAGGGAGACTACTTTTCCATTGCACATTTGATCCTGAAATACAAATACGTCCCATTTCAGCGGCTATGAATTCACAGCACCATATGCGTTGATGGGGCTCACTGTGCAATTTCACTACTTCCATAAACACAAGCAAACATATTCCGTGACAAATGCATTCATGTTTAGGCTTTTGTACTGGGCATTGATGGCCCTTCTCTCTCTTCGCCAGCCTCTTTCTCACCAAAGTGATCTTCCGAGCGCCTTCCTTTTTCATTAGGAGCGTGGCTTGGTGTCACTTCGCCTTCTAATCTAATTTTCAGAGTCAATTATGATTCCATTATTATCTCCGTGATTGTACGGCGGTAGGCTTGCCACATGATGTTTAATCGGCAACTTTCAAGCCCAACGGTGTAAGCGCTTCCCATTAATTATAATTTATGCGGAAATGAAATGCTAAGATTTCGCCTGCTGAAAATGTATCTGTCGTGAAATCAACTTTGGGAGGACAAATAACGTCCAATGATGGTTTGGAAAAAGCTACTCAGCTGCCGTTTCCCTTCTTCAACCACTTGTAGAGGCAAGATAAGTATATATGCATTTAGGAGCACACGTAGGGCTACATACAGAATTTCTAGCAATTATAGATCCAGATGTGGTATTCAGCAGGTTCTGACCAGTTTTGAAGAACCAGAAGCAGAAATTTTGAGGAGTTCGGAGAACCAGTAAATATCACCTCTGGCTGGCCTCGCCCCCTTCTATTCTCTGCCTCCCGAGTCCCAGCTGATTGGGAGGAAATGGGGATTTTGCAATAACCTTCCCCTGCCATGCCCACCAAGCCACATCCACAGGACCAGTAGCAAAAAAAAATTGAATCCCACCACTTTATAGATCTATGCCGTGGTGAGAGAGGCTGTGTGGTCCACAGCGAAAGGATATTAAATTGGACCTCCCATATGTATGAGGACAGTAGCCTACTCCACCTCAGGGGTCACAGGCAATCTCCCACATTTTTATGCCCTACCAATCCTCCCTTGCAATCTATCTTGAATAGAATAGAATAGAATAACAGAGTTGGAAGGGACCTTGGAGGTCTTCTAATCCAACCCTCTGCTCAAGCAGGACATCCTATACCATTTCAGACAAGCGACTGTCCAATCTCTTCTTAAAAACCTCCAGTGATTATATACAATATGCACCCACAACCTCTGGTGGCAAGCAGTTCCACTGGCTAATTGTCCTCACTGTTAGGAAGTTTCTCCTTAATTCCAGGTTGCTTCTCTCCTTGATTAGTTTCCTTCCATTGTTTTTTTGTCCTGTCCTTTGGTGCTTTGGAAAATAAGTTGACCTCCTTCTTCTTTGTGGCAGCCTCTCAAATGCTGGAATATTGCTATCATGTCTCACCTAGTCTTTTTTCCCCTCTAGCTTAGCCAAACCCAAATCCTGCAATCGTTCTTCATGTGTTTTAGTCTCCTTAATCATCTTAGTTGCTTTTCTCTGAACTTTTTCCAAAGCCTCAATGCCTTTTTTGTAATGTGGTGACCAAAATTGGATGCAGTATTCCAGGTGTGGACTTACCAAGGTTTTATCCCTGGAATAATGGGTTCCACCACAAATCCGCGAAGCCCTTATCCGCGGAGACATAAGCGCGAAGACTAATTCGCGCCGTTCGAAGCGCTAAGGAAAAACGCGACCCTACCGCGATGACATAATCGTGGAGGGCAAATCCGTGCATTCCCAAGCACTCAGTACCCTAAACCTAACCCTAAACCTAACCCTAAACCTAACCCTAAACCTAAACCTAACCCTAACCCTAAACCTAACCCTAACCCTAAACCTAACCCTAACCCTAACCCTAAACCTAACCCTAAACCTAACCCTAAACCTAACCCTAAACCTAACCCTAAACCTAACCCTAAACCTAACCCTAAACCTAACCCTAAACCTAACCCTAAACCTAACCCTAAACCTAACCCTAAACCTAAAGCTAAACCTAACCCTAAACCTAACCCTAAACCTAACCCTAACCCTAAACCTAACCCTAAACCTAACCCTAAACCTAACCCTAAACCTAACCCTAAACCTAACCCTAAACCTAACCCTAAACCTAACCCTAAACCTAACCCTAAACCTAAAGCTAAACCTAAAGCTAAACCTAACCCTAAAACAAACCCCTAAACCTAATCCTAACCCTTACCTTAATTGAAATCGGCTTTCTGCGGCGGCGCCGTTTTAAAGCGCCCTTCTGTTGCCGCGCTGTTGTCGCGGCGGTGATGACGTCGCAGCTTTAGCGACACGATTTTATCACTGCTATTTTGACGAGCGTGGTTTTGTCGTGCCACGGGAATAATGCATCCAGTTTTGGTCACCAAATTACAAAAAAAAAAAAAAGATCTTGAAAAATATTTGGCGGAAAATCTCTTACGGCGAGCAATGGTTGAAAAAGAAGAGAGGGCAGAGAGTTGAATGAGAAATCCATAATTTTATCCCAGGTCTAGTTGCCATCAAATCAAGAGGACTTCACTTTGACCAAGGAGAAAACTGTCCAGTGATTCACTGCTTTCTCTCAGTAGTCCCAGTTCTAAATAATAGACTTAACGAGGGGGGGAAAAAAGGATCATATCACCGTCTGACAAAATAAAAACATCATAATTCATAGCTGCTAAGCTATTCCCCGGAGAACTATATATTATGGCTAGGAGGCTACACCTCCTGCATGAAAATTTTCTCTTTTTTCAAAGCACAGGCATGCAAAGCTTCTTACGTGGAATTTTAACAAGCAGTTCAGTTTCCCCTTTGGAAATAAATTAAGGCTGGTTCATTTTGAGTAGCTGAAGTTTTTTTGCTGTTTGACCGGAGACCCGTCGGGAGCTAAAATCAGTGTCTTGGGGAAATCTCGGGGCAATTGCTAAAACATGGGAACCATTGTTACAAGGTGTTTCCTTCCCAATCTTTAGCGAACGATTTCCCCCTACACCAAGGGTGTCAAACTCGATTTCATTGAGGGTCGCATCAGGGTTGTGTTTGACCTCGGGGGGCAGGAATGGGCTCCAGAAGGCACTACTGCCCGTTCGCCGTGCCCTCGGGTGTCCAGTCACAATTGGCCAATAAGGAATTCTAATTCTAATTTCATTTCACCAATGTCCTGTTACAGCTGTTCACTGTTCTGAGCCAGCCTTAGCAGAAGCGAGAAACAGACTCCTTGTCATAAAAAAACCCCTCTTTATTTACCTCTTGTGAATTAATTGCATTCATCCACCAAAAAGTCCAGGCAATCGTCCTTCAAGGAGTTAACTGCAGTAACAGAACTTATCAGTCCCTTGCAACCTGTAACCTCCCTAGCTAGCAGTCTTCGTGGCATGAAACACAATGAGCAAAATCCTCAGAAATACGAACTGTTGTCTCCTACGACAACCACTCCCCTTTCCTTCTATTCAGGGAGGGGCCATTCAGTGTCCACATGTACTTTGCTTCCCAAGTCAACTCCTTGTCCTCCGTTGTTCTCCTCTCCCAACAGCTCTGCACATACCTGCATCTGGAAAAGGCCCCAGCTCTTCTTCCTTCTCACTCATATCAACTTCCAAAGGCAGCCTCTCCAGTGGCTGGGAAATGTTGGACGGCCCTGGCTCTATCTCCGACACCCAGCATCCATCAGAGCCTTCCCCAGACTCCAGCATTGGCCCAAGTTCCTCCCCAACCTCCTCCCCATCCATCTGTCACCACCTCTGTTGGCAGCTAGCGGGCCACAACACTCACGATCAAAACTTCAAATTAAAATTTGAATCCTGAGGAAATCAAAGATGACACTACAATGGTTCCTTTCGAATATAGGAGACATATATGTATGGATATGTGTATATGTGGATATTCCTGTCAGGCCTGCAGTTATATTCCTTTTTAGGATTTTTGGCCTGCCACACTCTCTATTATTTCATTATGCTGTTTCATTAGTGTAGTAATTGGGAGGGGGAATAGTAAGGAGTAGAATTGTGGAACGTGATGTTGTCATTCTTTTCTAGAAGCCCAAGGTCATCTTTTGTCTCTGCACCTCTGCATCTGACCGGAACTAGATGGGTGGAAATGCCAGCGTGGCTGAAGAAGATTGGACCATGTGATGGATTTATGGGTGTGGAGATAAGATCATGAACTTTCAACTGGGTGAAATCCCAGGAAGCTTTTAGAATTGGGATTTCCACAGATGTGCCAACATGTCTGTCTTATTAAATTGGAACTTTGATGAAAGTTTTGCCTTGGACTCTGATTTAATTCTGCATGATATTTGAAACGCTGACATTTCCATAACTTACAACCATTCATTTAGTGACTGTTCAAAGTTATGACGACACTGAAAAAAGTAACTTATGACCATCTTCCACACTTACCATTGCGGCGGTATCCCTATGGTCACATGATCACTTAACAACTGTCTTGCTTAGCAATGGAAATTTTGCGCTTAATTGTGATCGTAAGGCACGTTGAACCATCTGTACGCTGCATTTATAAAGAGAGAGAAATAAAGTGATGAGGACTGGAAGAATAATACTATTCACAAAACAGCTTCCAAAAAACAACAACAATGAAATTATTTGAAAGTCTTTATTGCTCCTTGGCTGAAAAATATCGAAGTCAAATGGAATTGGAAGGGAAGTCAGAACTCAATCTGTCTGGGCAAAAAAATCTTCTCCAGAATTTAGTTTGAGCTTAAGAGTTGAACTGTGCTGTCTTGGATGCTTTCATTCATCTGGCTGCTTTATTAAATATTTCATTGCACAAACTTCAAAATTCAATCAAACAAAATGCAGGGAGACTTGAATAATACAAAAGCAGAGGAGAGATACATATTCGGCACAGTACAATATTTATCAAAGCATCTGGGCACATGAAAGCATCAAACATCAAATTAAACCGCCGAGCTAGTTAATGAATTGAGCCTTTACCATAAAACAACAACAATAAATAAACCTAAAGACTAAATACCATTATTGGGAGGATAAAAAATACCCTATACTGTATAATAATTTCAAATATGGTCCTTTTATGTATCTTTCCCAGGTATCTTTCATTATTTAAAAACTACTTTTATCTCGTATTGTTTACCTGTCATTCATTCATTCGTTTGTTTGTTTGTTTGTTTATTTATTTGATTTCTGTCCCAGCTTTAACTATATATATAAATGCCAAATGCTACTCACTCATCACAAAATCTCCACAATCGTAAAGCCTACAAACTTGAAATTTGGCACGTATGTTCCTCTTGGCTTTTAGGTGCTCGCTAAAAAAGGATTTTTCGAAATGAGCATCAGATCATTTAGTATTTCTGATACTAAATCATAGTATTTCTTGTACAGTAATTAATACACTCTGATGCTAAGGAGTTAGACATTCTACTCCCCCACCCCACCTGAAAAGAACTCTGTTCCAACTGCCAGTTGCCTCACATTCCGTTACCTCAGTTCAAAGTGGCAGACTTTCCACTCCTTCACTCAGAAGCGGTCTGGGGCTCCTTACAGTATTAAACGTCAGTATCTCACCAAAATGTCTACGCCTTCCACCTATGGAACTGCTTCCAGACTCAAGGCTATGGGACCAATATTTCCTTACATGTTTCAATCACCGACCACCACTGATCCAACCATTGTTTCTTGTCCTGCCTTCTGGGGCTTTGGAAAATAATTTGACGCCCTCTTCTTTGTGGCAGCCCCTCAAATATTGGCTTGGATGATGAATTGTTCTCACTGTCTAGACATTTCTTTTTAGTTCTAGGTTGGATCTCTCTTTGTTTAGTTTCCCTACATTGCTTCTCATCCTGTCCAGGGTAGTCATCCAGAAACCTAGGAGGGAGACCTGATAGCAATAGCACTTATATACCGCTTTACAGTGCTTTATAGCCCTCTCTAAGTGGTTGACAGAGTCAGCCTATTGTCCCCCAACAATCTGGTTCCTCATTTTATCCACTTTGGAAGGATGGAAGGCTGAGTCAACCTTGAGCCTGGTGAGAGTTGAACTGCCAAATTGCAGGCTGTCAGCAGTCAGCAGAAGTAGCCTGCAGTACTGCACTCTCACCACTGGGCCACCGCAGCTCACATGGCCAATTTTGCCTTCTACATTTGAAGATCTCTTTCCAAATTCAACAAGCAGACTCTAAAACTTTCCATGAGTGACGTCCTACAATGAGCATATTTCAAACCTGGATATTCGTATATATTTGAGCCGAGGTGGCGCAGTGGTTAGAGTGCAGTACTGCAGGCCACTTCAACTGACTGCTAGTTCTGCAGCTCAGCGGTTCAAATCTCACCGGCTCAGGGTTGACTCAGCCTTCCATCCTTCCGAGGCGGGTAAAATGAGGACCCAGACTGTGGGGTGATATGCTGACTCTGTAAACCGCTTACAGAGGGCTGAAAGCCCTATGAAGCGGTATATAAGTCTAACTGCTATTGCTATTGTTCCTATCGGGCTGCCGAAAACTGGACCTCAAGTTTATACAGACATTTAATTCTGTGAATCTTTCCAGAAATCCCACGTGATGATTATTATGCCAGGCAGGCTTAAAGTGCAGTGCGTTATTTGATCTGAAAAATCCATCAACCTAGTTTAATGGGACACACTGATGTTTAATTAAACCAGATGTCATAAATGACAACCAGTTGATTGAGCTAATGTAATTTATTTTTTGTAATTTAGTATGCTATGCATGTTTTCCAATGTAGACAGTGCTGATTGGGGAATTTTAATATTCTTTAACTACACATATTTGCATGACTGTCAGGTGCATAAATATTATGTACATGCTATTAATAATCAATAGGAATCCTATAGCTCAGTTCTAAGGACATTTCTATAGCATCATCATTCCCCCCCCCCCACCAATATATCACAACATTCCATTGAAGAATTGCAGGAAAATATATTTATTTCTAATGTTTCAAAGAATTGTCTGCAGGTTTGCTTCATTTTTTGTTCGCCTCAAAATGAACAGGGTTCGAACCAAGTAAAAACAGGGTGGAATTTATCATTTTTGACCCTGCAGGTTTGCAGAAAATGTTTCTGCAGTCCTTCCAAATTTTACAACTCTCTGAGTAGGTCATCTGAAGGTGAAACAGAAACTTCAGCATCGACAAATTCTGCTGATATTAATATAAAAATGATCATGTTTGATGGATATGAATGGACGTCCGATGACCACAAGGGAGAATATCTTTATCAAATTGCAAATCCTTAAAGTAGAAGCACTTTAGAAAATGTTGATTGAGGGGAAGAGCCTTTCAACATTTAGGAAATCTGAGGACTACCTGTATGATCATTTTGAAGGTGACCCTCAGGGACTCCAAACAGAAGAAGGTCAGAGGAGGCCTCCACATGGAAAGAAGCTAAGATGGAGCATGACTGCATGCATGGAAAAAAGACCCTCTGTGATCGAGGAGAATTCTGGGACAGAAAGGAAGCGCCGAGGTGGCGCAGTGGTTAAATGCAGCACTGCAGGCTACTTCAGCTGACTGCAGTTCTACAGTTCGGCTGTTCAAATCCCACCGGCTCAAGGTTAACTCAGCCTTCCATCCTTCCGAGGTGTGTAAAATGAGGACCCGGATTGTTGTTGGGGACAATATGCTGACTTTGTAAACTGCTTAGAGAGGGCGGGAAGCCCTATGAAGCGGTATATAAGTCTAACTGCTATTGCTATTGCTATTGTGGGTTGAATCTGGCATGTGGATTTTTCAACTCTCCATCTCTAATATCAGGGACACACATCCAGCCCACCTCATTTGTCATGTCAAGTTTAGAGCTGCTCAGAGATGGGTTCCTACCAATTTGGACCGATTCGGCTGAACCGGTAGTAATCTGGTGGTCTGGGTTGCTGGCAGCGAACCAGGACTTGCAAATTGAAGTTGAGCGACTGTGGAAAAAGAAATCGTGTGTTGTCCCGATTGTAATTGGAGCCCTTGGAGCAATACCCAAAGGGCTACCTCGCTATTTGGAAATTTTAAATTTATCAGACTTGAACATTCTGATTCTACAAAAAACCACCCTACTTGGAACAGCTTATATCCTCCGGAGTTACCTTAACAGTTCCTAGGTTCTTGGTTAGGACTCGAGCTGTTGAGCTACCAACCAGCCCCAAAGGCTGTGAATCTCACCAAAGATTAACCAAATAATAATAATAATGCTGCAATTCTAATAAATAGTAAGGAGGGGATCAAATTCTTGAACCTTATTTCAAGTTGGCTAAATGTCTATGGAGATTCTCGGTCATCCAGGTCATGGCTGTCCCAAAGACGATTTTTCAAGAGGCCACTGGACTTTCTGTTTTTTCTTTGAAGACTTTTCGCTTCTCATCCGAGAATCTTCTTCAGCTTATTTCAATTTTTTTCCCCTGTTCTCCCTTCAAGCCTGCTGGTTTGAAGCTAGTTTATCGTTTGGTTCTGCTGGCAGTTTCTACTGCCTACCCACGTCAGCTTGTTCCTCTCGACCTGACATGTTGGGAGAATAATAGCCCGGGTACCATCTGGGCAGAGATGATGCCTCGAAGGCATCTCAAAACCGGTCCCAGTGGCACCATCTGAACACTGACTAAGAGAGGGAGCCAATTATTAATGGGGTTTTAGTATTACCAAGTGCCTTGCTAGAATGGTGAAACGCCCAAGGCAAGGAGACTTGCTCAGATGGAAAACTGTTAGTATCTCTTTTTATGTCACGGAAGGACCAAAGACCCAAACAAAAACCTTCAGACACTGTTTGGCTATATTGTCACTGCAAATTTGCTCATGGCAGGAGCAGCAGCAGCAATTCTTCCAAAATAAAATGACTTTCTGCTTCTTTTGGGTGCAACTCAGTGGTGGGTTTCAAAAATTATTTGAACCTACTCTGTGGGTGTGGCCTCCTTTGTGGGAGTGGCTTGCCGCCCATGTGACCGGATGGGAGTGGCTTGCCGCCCATGTGACCGGATATGAAGATGCCGACAACACTTATCAGAACCACCTTAAATTACCTCACACACAGCACTGGCCTGCATAAGAATAGGATGTAAACTTGTTTTTTAAAAGGCATCTTTGGTTTGCATTAAAACAACTTCAACACACGCAATGTTCTGATTGCACCACAAATGCAGTTGTCATCCTTACCTTTCACAGAGGCACTGAGTTTTATAAATAGGAGCATGATAGTGTAGAATAATCATATCCAAGGACCAGTGGTGGGTTTCAAAAAATTTTTGGAACCTCTTCTGTAGGTGTGGCCTGCTTTCCGTGTCCACTGGTGGAACCTCTTCTAACCGGTTCGGTAGATTTGACGAACTGGTTCTACCGAACTGGTGCGAACCGGTAGGAACCCACCTCTGGTGCAACTCCCTAAAAACTGGAGACGGAAGTCGATGGAAATCCTCCATCATCCAGGTCATGGTTGTTCCAGAGGTGTTTTTTTTCCTCAAGAGGCAACTGGACTTTCTTGTTTTTTTTTCCTTTGAAGCATCCAAGAAGCTTCTTCAGCTCTGACTGGATGGTGGAGATATGGAGGGATTTCTATTCCTTGCATCTTCGAAGAAAAACCAAGAGAAGCCCAGTTGCCTCCTGAAAAAAAGCACCTTTGGGGCAACCATGACCTGGATGAGTGGGAACCTCCGTAGACTTTTAGCTATACACTTTGGGATGAAGGCCCTTCAAATGGTGTGGGAGTATGAATGGATTTCCTGAAAAGTTGCAGACTACAGGAACCATTTGTGCTACTCAGGTGATCCCTGAGGACACAGATAAACCTCCAAGTGGCCTCAATGACCCTCTCAAAGGATGCAAATGACCAGCAAGGAGTATAAATTCTTCCATTCCCACCCATCCAGTCAGAGCTGAAGAAATGTCTTACATGAGAAGCGAAAAGTCTTCAATGAAAAACCAGAAAGTCCAGTTGCCTGCTGAAAAAAGCACCTTGTGGAGATGAAATTCAACACCATCTATCAGTAAATGGGCATCCAGTAGGAAATTAGTACAAGTAGTAGTTGATTTACAGCAATACAATACAATACAATACAATACAATACAATACAATACAATACAATACAATACAATACAATACAATACAATACAATACAATACAATACAATACAATACAATACAATACAATAGCAGAATTGGAAGGGACCTTGGAGATCTTCTAGTCCAACCCCCTGCCTAGGCAGGAAACCCTATACCGTTCCAGACAAATGGTATCCAACATCTTCTTAAAGACTTCCAGTGTTGGAGCATTCACAACTTCAAGAGGCAAGCTGTTCCACTGATTAATTGTTGTTACTGCCAGGAAATTTCTCCTCATTTCTAATTGCTTCTCTCCTTGGTTAGTTTCCACGCATTGCTTCTTGTTCTGCCCTCAGGTGCTTTAGAGAATAGTTTGACTCCCTCTTCTTTGTGGCAGCCCCTGAGATATTGGAAGACTGCTATCATGTCACCCCTAGTCCGTCTTTTCATTAAAGTAGACATACCCAGTTCCAGCGATCGTTCTTCCTATATTTTAGCGTCCAGTTTCCTAATCCTCTTTCTTGCTCTTCTCTGCACTCTTTCTAGAGTCTCCACATCTTTTCTACATCGCGGCAACCAAAACTGAATGCAGTATTCCAAGTGTGGCCTCACCAAGGCCTTATTAAGTGGTATTAACACTTCACGTGATCTTGATTCTGTCCCTCTGTTTATGTGAACTGTGAACTGTGTTGGCTTTTTTGGCAGCTGCTGCACATGGCTGGTACATTTAGCAATGGTTCAAAGTTACGACAGTACTGAAAAAAAAATGACTCATGACCGTTTTTCCAACTTACGACTGTTACAGCAACCTCCTTTTTTTTTTTTTTGATCCCGAGATCAAAATTCAGACGCTTGGTAACTGACTCATATTTATGATGGTTGTGGTGTCCCAGAGTTGTGTGATCCCCTTTTGCGACTGTCTGACAAGCAAAGTCAATGGGGAAGCCAGATTCACTTAATAACCGTGTTGCTAACTTAACAACTGCAGTGATTGGCTTACCTACTACGACAAGAAAGGTCGTAAAATGGGGCAAAATTCACTTAACAACTCTCACGCTTTTAGTATCTGTGGAGATCTCAATCATCCAGGTCATGGTTGTCCCAAGGGTGCTTTTTCAAGAGGCAACTGGACTTTCGGAGGGGGGGGCATTGAGGATGTTTTACTTCTCATCCAAGAAGCTTCTTCAGAGCTGAAGAAGCTTCTTGAATGAGAAGATAAAATTCTTGAAAGAAAAACCAGAAAGTGTTAAAATACTCATGACTGGGAGAGACATGGGAACAAGGTCATCCAATGAATAGGTGTAGCAACTAAGTCAGCCAATGGGAGCTTAAAGAGATCTGGATCTGTGCAGAGAATTGAAACAGAAACTAAAGCAGTCTGCTGCTCTGAGAGGTAAACAAGCAGTCTGAAACTAACTGCTTGTGTTTGCCTGTAACTCTCCTGCCTTGTGTTTACCTGGAAGAACCACCTGCTGGTTTTGTACATTTATTCATCTCTTCTTATCCAGTTGAATCAGTTCTGTGTGTGCTTTCTGGATTTGAATTTATGCAACAAACTCTGACAGAAAGCCCAGTTGCCTCTTGTAAAAAGCACCTTTGGGTCTCTCGCTTTCCACAGAAATTTCGGCTCAATTGGGGTCTTAAGTCGAAGATTACCTGTAACTCCATTTTGGAGGGTGGGTGGGTGAAAGAACAGAAAGAAATCAATAGCCTTGACAAAGAAAAATCTGAGGTAAACTAACAGCTGATGCTCCCTGTATAACTGAAGGCATAAACAATGATCACGGGTGAACCCCTGACCCTATTGATTCTTTAGAGGTCAAGCTTATATTTTGGAAGAAACTTCAGTCAAAGTTCACCTGTCAGAGATCACCATCCTTTTTCTTACACACCAAAACGCTTATATAACATCCACAAAACGATGCACACCTCTGTGGATGGCCTCGTGGCAGAATAAAATTGTCCTCTTGGAATGTCTAGGTGGAATAGGACATACTTAGGGAGGGCTATTTATGAGGAGTGTTTTTTGCTGGCCAAATTGCCTCCAAGATGTCCACCAGTTTTCATCCCTTAATGAGGAGATTGCACAACTTTGTAGAGAGGCAGTCAGAAAGGATATTGGTCCAGTATGCCAGTACTGGAATTGGTGGGGTTTTTAAACTTCCTGTATTTAGTAAGAGCCTGTGAATTTGCTATGCCTTGAAGGATCACGGACTAGATATTCTGTTCTTTTAAAGCAGTCATATAATCACACTGTGTTTCATTGCGATTTCTCCGCGGGTCGCCCATGAGGCCAATGATGAAGGAAGACTCGGACACAGATCTTTCTCCGGGATGAGACGACCCGGAACAGAGTCCGGAGGCCTCTTTTATTGAGCATACACAAGGAAAGGGTGGAGTTTCAAGATCTATGTGGACCAATCATGGTTGTACAAGTCTATGGTATATGGTAACTCATTTACTTCCATGTAGACCTCTGAACCTAGAGAATGCCCATAGTCAGCAAATAAATCTTTTACTAGCATGCTAACTTTTGACCCCTACTTAATACTGCAGAGTCAGCATGCAAACTTTTGACCCCTACTTAGTGCTGAGAGTTAACCAGTTGTGACCTCTGACCTACTTAGTGCTGAGAGTTAACAGTTTGTGACTTCTGCCCTTATGGTGAATTATTACTGCTGTTGTATACGTGTTCCAGCATAGCTATGCATGCCTACACTTATGTTACAACATTTCGTGATCAAGAATTACAGAAGAAGATAACAAAATAATGGAGTTGGAAGGGAGCTTGGAGATTGTTTAGTCCAGGGGTGTCAAACTCAAGGCCAGGGGGTCAGATCTGACCCGGGTGTGCGTGCGTAGATCTGACCCAACAGTCAAGTACTGGCCTGCAATCGCCAGAGAAAATGGACCTCGGGAAAGCTCCATTTTCACTGGCAGAAGGTTGCAGGACGCTGTTGCAGCCAAAACGGAGCTGAGGAGCCCATTTTCACTGGCCGAGTGCTCGGACCACCACAGGTGTCCCCAACACGAATGACATTGAGCTGGCTACACCCACCATGGCCACACACACCCCAAAGTCAAACACAACCCTGATACGGCCCTCAATGGAATTGTATTTGACATCCCTGATTTAAAGAGTGCTACTCCTGAGCAGTGGCTCAGTGGCTAAGACGCTGAGCTTGTCGATCAGAAAGGTCAGCAGTTCGGCGGTTTGAATCCCTAGTGCCTGCGTAATGGAGTGAGCTCCCGTTACTGGTCCCAGCTTCTGCCAACCTAGCAGTTATAAAGCATGTAAAAATGCAAGTAGAAAAATAGGGACCACCTTTGGTGGGAAGGTAACAGTGTTCCGTGCGCCTTCGGCGTTTAGTCATGGCGGCCACATGACCACGGAGACGTCTTCGGACAGCGCTGGCTCTTGAGGTTTGAAACAGAGATGAGCACCGCCCCCTAGAGTCCGGAACAACTAGCAAGTATGTGCAAGGGGAACCTTTACTTTTATTCTCTTTGTGCTCTTCAATCAACTATGAATTCAAGAAATACCTTATTCCAGGCAGCATGGAGATGATATTATTACCCATAGTTTGCAAATGTGCTCTTGTTTGTTTTGTGAAGGATTTTTCTTTTTTTTTAGTCGTTTACCAATTGTACTGCTACTGTTCTCCTACGAGGCAATTTTGTTCTCTCGGTGTCCTTTTCAGAACTTTCAAGATTGCGTCTCCGCAAAGTGTTTCATTTCCTCTTGCTTAAAAAGAGACATCTTCCAGGTTAGGCGATGAATCATTTAAGAGACAGCTTATTACATTACAGATATAACCAAGGACAATACGACTGTCAGTTCCCTGTGAGTTGTTCGCAGAAGTGACCTCTTCGGAGGAAGAAATCAATAATAATATTGGTTAAGTGGATTTGACGGGTGATGAATACACCTTGGAGACACCCTCTACAATTTAACACCGCAGAGTTTGCCGTTTTTTTTTTCACTGTAATTCGTCTGGCGAAATTATAGTAATACGTTGGTGTTTGTTTGGGGAGGTTTTTTGGTCTCAAATAACCATGCAGAAGGCGAGGCGATCTAGCTGTCAATGAAATGCTGAGCATGAGGGTAAGGAAGTAAACAGTGAAGTTGACTTTGTAACTGGGGTTGCTCTCATGCTAAATCAAACAAGGGCGAATTCGTTATGGACTGTATGTGGGTGGTATGAACCTTGCCTTTGGTTACTAAAACATAAAAATCGGATGTTTGAGTTGATCTCTGGCTGGGAGATCTGATAGAGAGACAGCATCTTCTTCTCTTTCTCCCTCTCTTTCCCTCTCTTTCTCTTTCTCCTTTCCCTCTCTCTCAACTTCTATTTCTCCCCCTTCTTCTCCTTCTCCCCCTCTTTCCCTCTCTTTCTCCTTCTCCTTTCTCTCTCCTTCAACTTCTATTTCTCCCCCTCCTTCTCCCTCTCCTGCCTTTCCTTCTTCATGTCCCTCTCTTTCTTCTTCTCCCTCTCCTCCTCATTCTTTGCCTCCTCCTTCTCCCTCCTTTCTTTCTCCTTCTCCCTCGCCTTCTCGCTTTCCCTCTCCTTCTCCTTTTCCCTTTCTCTTTCCCTCTCCTTCTCCTCCTCCCTTTCCCTCTCCCTCAACTTCTCCCCCTCCTTTTGCCTTTCCCTCTCTTTCTTCTTCTCCCTCTCCCTCTCCTTCTTTCTCTCCTTCTCCTCCTCCCTCTCCTTCTCCCTCTCTTTCCCTCTCTTTCTCTTTCTACTTTCCCTTTCCCTCTCCTTCAACTTCTATTTATCCCTCTCCTGCCTTTCCCTCTTCATGTCCCTCTCTTTCTTCTTCTCCCTCTCCTTCTCATTCTTTCTCTCCTTCTTCTCCCTCCTTCTTTTTTTTCTCCTTCTCCCTCTCCCTCATCTTCTCCCTTTCCCCCTCCCTCTCTTTCTCCTTCTCCTTTTCATCTCCCTCGACTTCTCCTCCTTTTGCCTTTCCCTCTCTTTCTTCTTCTCCCTCTCCCTCTCCTTCTTTCTCTCCTTCTCCTCTTCCCTCTCCTTCTCTTTCTTTCTCCTTCTCTTTCTTTCTCCTTCTCCTTCTCCCTCTCCTTCTCCCTTTCCCCCTCTCTCTCCCTTTCCTTCTCCCTCTCCCTCTCCCTTTTTTCTTCTCTTATGCTTGAGAGCACAATCACCAGCACACTACTTATATCATGCCTCCCACATATTGTGCAGCTGCTTTTGAGCATGGTTTGAGCCATGGTGGTGCAGTGGTTAGAATGCAGTATTGCAGGCTACTTCTGCTGACTGCTAGCAGTTCATCAGTTCGAGTCTCACCAGCTCAAGATTGACTCAGCCTTCCAACCTTCCAAGGTCAGTAAAATGAGGACCCAAATTGTTGGGAGCAATAGGCTAACTCAAAATGGTAGAATTTGCTTCAGTGATGTTGCAATCCATATTTTGAGGTCATCAAGTTTTGGATACCTATGACTCAACCCTTTATCTAGAACAGATGGAACCACATTTGTCTGTTTAGAATAGAAATAGAATAGAATAGAATAGAATAGAATAGAATAGAATAGAATAGAATAGAATAGAATAGAATAGAATCTGGAATAGAATAGAATCTGGAATGAATAGAATCTGGACTAGAATCTGGACTAGAATCTGGACTAGAATCTGGAATAGATTCTGGAATAGGATCTGAAATAGAATAGAATAGAATCTGGAATAGAATCTGGAATAGAATAGAATAATTTTATTGTCCCTTTGAATCAGCATACATTCAAATGAAATTTCATTGCATACAGCTCTCAAAGGTTCACCAACTCCAATATACAACATGACAAAATAAATAAACACAAAATTATGTATCTACCCACATATACTATATTACACAGAGAAACAACACACAACAGCAACATCAACAACAACAACAACAATAACCACAACAGTACTTTGGCAAGTTCTGTTTGGATACTGAAAGAGCACAATGCTAATCTGATGGGCAAGTGGCTTGAAGCATCGTCACCATAAAATGATTCTGAAGTCTGCTGTTCATTCCTCATATTCAGAAATATATGCTTTTTTTCATGGCTGGTTGATATATATTACACCATCTGGAGTGGCCAGCTGGGCTTGAGTAATTATCATGGACCATCTGGGAATTAACTCAGCCGATTGCATTTTGAACAGCGTTTTGATTACAAGTAACGGGATGGGTCAAGAGCCACCAGTATCTCTAGGCAAGGAAATGGGGGCACCTGGGGAAAATTGAAAAAAAAATTTTTTTGGGTAGGAGATGATATATAGATCTAACAATGGTCAGAAATGCTGGGGAGGAAGCAAGATTAAAAGACATCTGTTTGAGTTCCTACACTGATATTTATTTTTCTTAAACTTGTTGAGTGCACGCACGATCCTTTCCACCAGGTTCAAAAGACACTACTTTTGCCTCAATCACAGTGGAAGAACATTCAGCGTGAGCTTCATTTGCAATAAATGCTTGCTAGGTCATCTTTTCTCTTCAACTGTTCTGTATTTGCACTGGGATGTCAAACAGAAGTCCATAACGTTTCAGATGAAGTTTCTGTCACAACATGACACTTCTCCTCCTTCTTCAGAGCAAGAGAGAGAGTTGATAGGAAGACAGACACACAGAGAGAAAAATGATAGAAGATAGATAGATATATAGATATATAGATATATAGATAGATATATAGATAGATATATAGATAGATAGATAGATAGATAGATAGATAGATAGATAGATAGATAGATAGATAGGTGGGTGGGTGGGTGGGTGGGTGGGTGGGTGGGTGGGTGGGTGGGTGGGTGGGTGGCTAGGTAGGTAGGTAGAGATGATTGATAGATAGATAGACAGATAGATGGGCGGGTGGGTGGGTAGGTAGGTAGAGATGATAGATAGATAGATAGATAGATAGATAGATAGATGGATGGATGGATGGATGGATGGATGGATGGATGGATGGATGGATGGATGGATGGATGGATGGATGGATGGATAGGTAGCAGAGGTGGGTTCCTACCAGTTCGCACCAGTTCGGTAGAACCGGTTTGTCAAATCTACCGAACCGGTTAGAAGAGGTTCCACCAGAAAGCAGGCCACACCTACAGAAGAGGTTCCAAATTTTTTGAAACCCACCACTCACACACACACACACACACACACACACACACACACACACACACACACACACACAGACTCACACAGAGAAAGAGAAAGAAAAAGAAAGGAAGAAAGAAATAAATAAAAAAGAAAAAAAGAAAGAAAAAGTAAGAGAGAGATGAAAGAGAAAAAGGAAAAAGGGACAGAGAAACAAAAGGAAGGAGAGACAGAGAGAGAGAGAGAGAGAGAGAGAGAGAGAGAGAACACATGGCCGGCAAGATACTCCTACCAGGTCACATGGCCAGCAAGCCACTCCCACAAAGGAGGCCACACCCACAGAGGAGGTTCAAAAAATTTTTGAAACTCACCACTGGTAGGTAGGTGGGTAGGTAAGTAGAGATGATAGATAGATAGATAGATAGATAGATAGATAGATAGATGGGTGGGTGGGTGGGTGGGTGGGTGGGTGGGTGGGTGGGTGGGTGGGTGGGTGGGTGGGTGGATGGATGGATGGATGATAGATGGATAGATAGATAGATAGATAGATAGATAGATAGATAGATAGATAGGCAGGCAGGCAGGCAGGCAGGCAGGCAGGCAGGTTGATCGATAGGCTGATAGATAGGCAGGGAGACAAGATGTTGTGACATTACACTCAGGAACATAAGGAACGAAGCTTGCTTCATAACATCACAATGCCTGTTTCATTATTTTGATGCCGTCTCAGTGGATCCCCTTGTGTCCTTGCACAAAAGCCACATGGAACCCATGGAGATCATGGGCATCTATCCATAGACTCACCCAAAGTAGGTTGTGATTTGATGGCTTCTAACAGGATGACAACCACAAGAGAAAAATCTGTCATTCCTGAAATCCCCTTTGCAAAACGCGAACATTTACAAGGTTAAACCGATGGCAGCGAAATAGAAGTGGCTCAATTTCAGATGACGGTTGAGTTTTTCGGTGCATGCTCTCCTCCAGATCAAGAAAGAAAAATCTGCAAAAAAGGGAAAAGAAAAACCACACAGCACCCCTCTGATGAAAACAAGATTGAATATTAATGCAGGATACGGATGGGCCCTACTGGCAAAGCTTCTAGCATCCGGAAAAGCAAATTAGGGCTTGAAAGACGTCATAGCAGGTGTTGGAAATTGAACAATGTAAAGATTAAATATGCTGGCAAATTCAACTGTATTTTTTATTAAGCTCTGCTTTTTCCCCCCTTTTGTGCTTTTATCCCCGTGTTCAATACAGCTGCTAAGAGCATGGTGGCTCGGTACTCTGTGGTCACATAGTTAGCAAGCCTGTGTTCAAGACCCGAGAACTGCAGGGTTGAGCTCTCATCCTTCGCTGTAGCTCCTTCCCAGGGATGTGGAAGGAGCTGGGTATCCCCAGGGCAACAGCAAAGTCACCAGCTAAATAGCGATAGCACTTAGACTTATATACCACTTCACAGTGCTTTTTACAGCCCTCTCTAAGTGGTTTACAAAGTCAGCCTCTTGCCCCCAACAATCTGGGTCCTCATTTTACCCACCTCGGAAGGATGGAAGGCTGAGTCAACCTTCAACCTGGTCAGGATCGAATTGCTGGCAGTCAGCAGAGTTAGCTTGCAATACTGCATGCTAACCAGTAAGCCAGCACAACTCACTCCTTCCTTCCTTCCTTCCTTTCTTCCTTCCTCCCTCTCTCCTTCCTTCCTTCTTTTCTCCCTTCCTTCCTTCGCAATAGCGCTTAGACTTATATACTGCTTCACAGTGCTTTACAGCCCTCTCTAAGCGGTTTACAGAATCCACCTATTGCCCCCCCCCCCAACAATCTGCGTCCTCATTTTACTCACCTCAGAAGGATGGAAGCCTGAGTCAACCTTGAGCCGGTGAGATTTGAATTGTTAAACTGCAGCTAGCAGTCAGCTGAACTAGCCTGCAGTACTGCACTCTAACCACTGAGGCTGCGTCAACCTTGAGTCTGGTGAGATTCGAACTGATAAATTGCAGGCAGCCGGCAGTCAGCAAAAGTAGCATGCAGTACTGCAACTATAACCACTGTGCCAATGCAGCTCTAAATCCTTTCAACCTGGAGGAACCTCAACGTGTCTGACATAAGTGCAACACCCCCCCCCCAAAATGCTAACTATTGTGTTCCGATATCTCAGGGGTTGCCATAAAGAAGAGGGAGTCAAGCTATTCTCCAAGGGCACCTGAGGGTAGGACAAGAAGCAATGGGTGGAAACTAATCAAGGAGAGAAGCAACTTAAAACTAAGGAGAAATTTCCTGACAGTGAGAACAATTAATCAGTGGAACAACTTGCCTCCAGAAGTTGTGAATGCCCCAACACTGGAAGTTTTTAAGAAGAGACTGGACAACCATTTGTCTGAAGTGGTGTAAAGTTTCCTGCCTGTTCAGGGGGTTGGACTACAAGACCTCCAAGGTCCCTTCTGACTCTGTTATCTTCTTCTTATAGCTGCATTTGATAATAATTTTCAGCCTAACGAATAACTTTAATTGCCATGTCCTCCAGATAAAATAAAAAAGGGGGTGAGAATGCACAACATAGAGAACTATGAGAATAAAGGGAATTTCCCTTCTTGCCTCAGTGGTGGGTTTCAAAATTTTTTAGAACCTCTTCTGTAGGTGTGGCCTACTTTGTGGGAGTGGCTTGCTGGCCATGTGACTGGGTGGGAGTGGCTTGCTGGCCATGTGACTGGGTGGGCGTGGCCAACTTGTAAAAAGGGTGAAACTCACTGAAGAACGCTCTTGCTTAGCAACCAAAATGTTGGCTCAGAAATTCTGGCATGACCCTTGCACCCCTAACCCTTTAGAAAAAAAAAACCCAGGGGTGTTCAAACTTGACAGCTTTAAGACTTGTGGACTTCAACTCCCAGAATTCCTCCTCTTACTCTTCATCTTGATGATGTGTGGACAGGTGGGGGGAGGGAGCTGGAACCGGTTCATAACGGCACTGTAGATTTGCGGAACCTCTTCTATAGAAGAGGTTAGAACTGGCAGGAACCCACCCCTGTCTTGGCTGCATCACAAATGACACCATTTGACAACATTTTGGTGTGGCACCAATAATAGAGAAGAGAAGAGAAGGCCGACTCCGCTGGTATGGACATGCCCGCAGAGCGGCACCTTCCCACTAGGGTCAACACTGCGTACCAACTAGAAGTCAATGGGCGGCAACCTTGCGGGCATCCAAAACGGATGGCAAGACACAAAACAACAAAGATATACAAGCCTCCGGGCCTGCGCCCTCGAGACCCAGGTGAGTGTGCAAAATGGCGTTCAATGATCCGAAAAGCAGCCCCTTTTATCACCTGTGGGAATAGAAGGAGGCAGAGAACTATGTGAATGAAGGGGATTCTCTGCCAGGAGCCAACGCTGAAAACAAAATTTGTCATGGTGTAAATGTCGTGACATGGTGGCTCAGTGGCTAAGACGCTAAGCTTGCCGATCAGAAGGTCGACAGTTTGGATTGTTCGAATACCTAGCGCTGCGTAACGGAGTGAGCTCCCGTGACTTGTCCCAGCTTCTGCCAACCTAGCATTTCGAAAGCACGTAAAAAATGCAAGTATACTTTCTGGGGAAAAATAATGCTAATGTTAACTGAATATATATTCTAGAATGAAAATGAGGCTTTTAGTTATACTAGATGAAACATTTGAGATGGTAAATATTATTTGAAGATGTAGATGTTAAAACACTTGTAACCAAACGACATGCTGCATGTGATGATGGTTTTTTAATCCTAGGCTATTGTGGTGTCTATCAAATATATAACAGAGAGATACGGGGTGTGCGTATGGGGGGAAACGTAGTAGGGATGGATTGTTACAGGCAGGGGAATAAGAAACGATACTAAATTATAATTTATTAAATGAAACAATGAATGTATAAGAATGATAAAGGTTAAAACACCTGTAATCAAATGACATACTGCATGGGATGATGGGCTTTGTTTTCCTTCCCCCCCTCTCTGTCTTTCTTTTTCTACTGTTATGTGATTATGTTGTCTATGTAACAAAAATAAAAAAAAATTCTATAAAAAAAATGCAAGTAGAAAAATAGGAAGCCCCTTTGGTGGGAAGGGAACAGCGTTCCATGCGCCTTCGGCGTTTAGTCATGCCGGCACATGACCACAGAGATGTCTTTGGACAGCACTGGCTCTTCGGCTTTGAAACAGAGATGAGCACTGCCCCCTAGAGTCGGGAACAACTAGCATATGTGTGCACCTTTTAAATATTTTACCTTTTAAAAATTTTTTTTTTCATGTCGTGGCCTGATTCATGAAGGCCCTTCCTCCTATAAATGAAGCCGCTTGCTTTTTTAAAAATTAAAATTAAAAACCTGCCTTTCCTTTTGGCTTGCACAGCTCCCTTGCACCAGAAAGGGAACAGATGTTGAAACCTTGAATCAGATTTGTCACTTTCTACTTTTGATGAATTTCCCTTCACTATTAATTTGTGTTTGTGGAAAATTGCCTGAGTAAAATGGGTTTTCAGTACCTTCCCCCCCCCCTCAACCCCACCCCACCCCCGAGCCATTGAAGGGTGGAATATGGTGATATATTTCACTTTTCAAAAAACGGGACATGCTTTAATCCAATCCAAGTATCTGGGTGAATGAAATGAAGTATAATTGCCAGACCTGGAAGCCATTTTGTACGTTCGGGCCTTAAGGCCTGCCACATTTTCGACTGTAGGAAAATGGGAGGGGGGATTATATAGAGCAGTGATGGCAAACCTTTTTCGCCTTGGGTGACACCCTCCTCCTGTTGCAGCAAATTGAGGTTTGTAATCTACTTACGAAAGACCAGGACTTGATACCACGAAGGAAGAGAAACAGGTTTATTGGATGCATCGAGTTCAGCGTGTTCACACACCAAAATCTGAACTGCCTGAGCTCTGCCCAGGATGCTACTTTTATGCCGTGTTCTACACTGTGCATTCTCAAGGCGTTTCCATACACGAGACAAACATGACATTTCGAAAAGGAGAAGTTCATTTGGAATGTTACAGAGAAGTACATAGGAAAAATACAAAAAAAGAGAAGTTCCTATAATGTCTTAAGTTGTCAGCAGTTTTTACCTCTGTTCTATCTCTCACCCACGCCTAGCTTCCTGTGCCCCTCCTTTACAGGGTCTTGCCACACTGTTCAGCCCTATTTTTAATACTTATGAGGAAGTTGGAGAGAAAAGTTCACTCCAGCTAAAAGTCAACTTTGGAACTCCAGGGCACTAGAATGAAAAGCCAAGGTAATATGAATTTATAAGGTCCATTCTATTAAGATCACCTAACCTGGCCAGCCACTGATGGGTTTACCTGTGCAACCCCTGCTGCATCACTTCCGCTGCCCCGCACATGCACGCACTGCTTTCTTGGAGACTGGGGCGGGCAAAAACCAGCAAAGTCAATGAAGAAGCGAGGTTCACTTAACAACCAGGTTACTAACTTATCAACTTCAGTGATTCACTTAACAACCGTGGCAAGAAAAGGCACAAAATGGGGCAAAACTCACTTAACAAATGTCTCGCTTAGCAACAGAAATTTTGGGCTCAATTGTGCAAGATACAGGACTTCCTGTATCTTGCACTCAAGAAGCCAGAAGCATTCCCAACTCAGGGAATTGGGTAGCGTAGCGTATCCCATCCAGAACCAAGGTTGGCTGGGGAATTCTGGGAATTGAAGTCCACACATATTAAAGTTGCCAAGGTTAAGAAACACTGATTTACTTGAAACCAGGGGAGAAATGCTACCAGTTCGGACCGGTTCGCTCGAACCGGTAGTAAAAAATGCTACCAGTTCACCCTAACCAATAGTAAAAAAAAAAAAAGCTACCGGTTCGAGCAAACCAGTATTTCCAACGATCAGTTGTGACCTGTGATTTATATTAGCTAGAATCATCGGATTTCCTGCTTTCTAGCTAATCTAAATCACGCGGCAAGCGGATTCCCCCCCCCCCACGTTCTATTTGTAGAACCGGCAGCGACCCAGGCTGGCCATGCCCTTGAACCTGTTCCCCAGTTGCTGCAGCATTTGGGGGGGGGGGCATTTTTAAATGTTCAGCGCATGCGCAGACCTATTTACAGGCAACTGTGAGAAATGCGTGTGCACACCGAATCGGCAGTAACGCCGGCAGCAACCCCCTCCTGGGTATTTGGTTCAAAGATGCTTCCGTTGATATATTCCTTTAAACCTGCTTCAAGAAACTCTGCCAGTCGTTTCTTCTACATTGGCATAGTTTGTTGTCACGTTGATTCTCTTTGCATCCCTGGAAAATGTGAAGCTCTTTTTTTGCCTTTCCAATAAAGTGCCAGGAATGCCAGAGAGGACAGCTGGAAGGACAGCAAGGGTTTCAATTAGTATGGTCAGCTGAAAGTCATTACTGAAGCAAATTTAGTCCATCTTACAGGAGCCAAATGTACTTCCCTCCACTGGGCAAAGAGTTGGGCTAGACAGCAATAACTCTTAGACTTATGTGTTGTTGTTGTTGTGGTTAGTTGTGAAGTCATGTCTGACCCATCACAACCCCATGGACAACGTTCCTCCAGGCCTTCCTGTCCTCTATCATCCTCTGGAGTCCATTTAATCTCACGCCTACTGCTTCATTGACTCCACCAGCCACCTCATTCTCTGCCATCCCCTTCTTCTCTTGCCCTCAATCGTTCTCAGCATGAGGCTCTTCTCCAGGGAGTCCTTCCTTCTCATTAGGTGGCCAAAGTATTTGAGTTTCCTCTTCAGGATCTGGCCTTCTAAAGAGCAGTCAGGGTTGATCTCCTCTAGGACTGACCAGTTGGATGGCCTTGCAGTCCAAGGGACTCGCAGGAGTCTTCTCCAGGACCAGAGTTCAAAGGCCTCCATTCTTTGGTGCTCAGCCTTTCTTATGGTCCAACCTTCACAGCCATCCATTGCAACTGAGAAAACCATAGCTTTGACTATATGCCCTTTTGTTGGCAGGGTGATGTCTCTGCTTTTTACTATGCTGTCTAGATTAGCTTTCCTCCCAAGGAGCTATATAGGAACTATATAGACTTGTATACCATTTCATAATGCTTTACAGCAGGGATGTCAAACTCTATTTCATTTTTTTTATTGAAAACGTTTTTTTTTAAAACACAAATTAAAACATCGGACACAGTGTAACTGTCCTGGTAAGATCAATGCCATACATACTAAGATATAAAGTTATACATTATAACCACCAAGCTTTTAAACCTTGGATCTATTCCATATTTACAAATATAAAAATATCATATTTCCAACCATATTGCTCGGTTTCATTGAGGACTGCATCAGGGTTGTGTTTGACCTTGGGGGGGGGGGCATGGTGGCTGAAAACGAATCCTGGGACAGCCACACACAGCACTCATTCGCTCCATTTTTGCTGGCAAAGGCACCACAGGATGGTCCTTAGTGGTTTCCAGGCGTGGCACGACAAAACCGCGCTTGACTAAAGTGCGCCCGATTAAACCGCATCGCTGACGTCATCAGCAGGGCGACAACAGCGAGCGCGGAGAAAGAAGGGCGCTTTAAATAGCGCTTTGAAAGCAAGCCGATTCAAGTTAAGGTAAGGGTTAGGGTTAGGGTTAGGGTTAGGCTAAGGGTTAGGGTTAGGTTTAGGGTTAGGTTAAGGGTTAGGGTTAGGTTTAGGGTTAGGTTAAGGGTTAGGATTAGGGTTAGGGTTAGGTTAAGGGTTAGGTTTAGGGTTAGGTTTAGGGTTAGGTTTAGGGTTAGGTTTAGGGTTAGGTTTAGGATTAGGTTTAGGGGGGTTAGGTTTAGGTTTAGGGGTTAATTTTAGGTTTAGCGTTTACAGCATGCTTTTTTCTCCGCGCTGTTGTCGCGCTGTGATGACGTCAGCTATGTGGTTTTGTCGAGCGCGCTTTAGTCGAACGTGGTTTTGTGGTGGAACCGTTTCCAGGATGGCCCCATGGCCAGATCCAGCTTGAGTTTGATTAATGGAACAGAAGCTACAGAAGAACCTTGGACCGCTAGAACGGGTATTTTTCACAACTCAAGGAGTAGATGCAATTTTAAATATGGATACTGCAATAGTTTTAAGAGTGATAACGGTCATAAGTCACCTTTTTCCATGCTGCTATAACTTCCAATGGTCACTAAACCAATGATTATAAGTCAAGGACTACTGTATTTTTTGGAGTATAAGACGCACCAAGATTTTGAAGAGGCAATTTTTAAAAAAATAGTTTTTGTACTCTGCAGACCACCTAAAAATGGCCTGTTTTTTTTTAAAGGGCATGCCTAGCCTTTAGGAGGCTTGTAGAGTGCTACTTGGGACTCGGGGAGACACAATTGAGCAAAATTGACCCATTTTTCGCTCATTTCTTGCCTCCCCAGTCCCCAGGAGCACTCTGGAAGCCTCCTAAAGGCTATGCACGGCCATTTTGGTGAAGGGGGAGGGGTTTCAGGAGGCAAAAAAAATGCTGTATTCAGTGTATAAGATGCACCCAGATATTCAGTCTCCTTTTTGAGGGAAAAAGGTGCATCTTATACTCCGAAAAATACAGATACCTATATGTGCTTCTGGTGATATTCAGTTTGGAAAATGTGTAACTCCAGGGGGGGAAATATTTTAATTAACTTTTCTCATGTTTGTAGCCTTCTTTCATTTGTGGGTGAGGTTTGGGTAATACATTTGTGGGTTCAAAGAAGTTTGCGTAAAGGTTTTTCCCCCCACACTTTGCTGTTATTTGTGCAAGTTAATTAGTTTAGCCTGGTCATTAATTACCAAGGGAAGAAGTGAATTAATGAACTATGCAACCTGATTTCCTAGCGTTGGTGACTCGTGGGTTACTTTAATGATAAAAATGAGGGTCAGGTACAGTACCATAATACATTGAATAATTGAATTAAAATTCTTTCCACCGTTATTAAACTTGTTCCCACAAATGGAGCAGACCTTATTAATCTACCTGGTGATGGGTCAGAGAAATGCAAAGATTATAGCTCATTTCTAAAGAGCTGTCTGCTAGAGGATCACTGAGAGAGAAATCTGGAGTTTTTATCAAAATAGCATCCTATAATTGGATAGTAAGAAAATAATGGAAAATAAATCAATCCCCTCTTCTTTGTGGCGACCCCTCAAATACCGGAAGACTGTTATCGTGATATCCCTAGTCTTTCTCTTTCATAGGCTACATATACTTATCTCCTGCCACCATTCATCCTGGACTTCCTGTACTCATCAGCAAATATAAAAAGCAGACAAATTGATGATTGAGGGAACTAGGTATGTCTAGGGTTAAGAAGAGAAGGTCTAGGGGTGACATGATAATGGTCTTCCTGTCAGGCTTTGCATCTTTTCTTTTACTTCTCTTCTACTCTGCATTCTCTATTGTGGGAAAATGGGAGGGGGGATTGTAAGGAGTGAGATGCTATGTAGCCATAACAATATTCTTTCTAGAAAGCCAAGGTCATCCTTTGTCTCTGCACCGCTGCACCTGACCGGAACTGGATGGGTGGGACTGCCAGCATGGCAGTGGGAGATTGGACCATGTGATGGACTTGTGGGTGTGGGGGGCAGGATCTTGAACTTTCAACTGGGTGGGGAAAACCGGGAAGCTTTCAGATTCGAGTTTTCCCAGATGTGCCAACATGGCTCTCTTCATAAATTGGAACTTTGAGGAATGCTTTGCCTTGGACTCTGATTTAATTTTGGATGCTATTTGGAACCCTGACACTTCCAGTACTTGAGAGGCTGTCAAAGAGAAGGGGAGGGGAGGGGAGGGGAGGGGAGGGAAGAGAAGAGAAGAGAAGAGAAGAGAAGAGAAGAGAAGAGAAGAGAAGAGAAGAGAAGAGAAGAGAAGAGAACTCATGAGGACAAGATATATGTCTGGATGATCATTAAAGAGACATCCCACCTGGAACTAAGAAGAAATTTCCTGATTTGTGAGAACAATCAATTAGTGGGATGGCTTGCATCTAGAAGTACTGGGTGCTCCATTACTGGAGTTCTTCAAGAAGGGACTGGACAGCCATTTGTCCAGAATAGCATAGGGCCACTTATTTGAGCAGAGGGTTGAACTAGAAGATCTCCAAGGTCCCTCCCAACCCTATTATTCCCTGTTCTATGTTCTCATGAGCTTGGCTAAAGGGAATCTTCCATTTGATATAATTAAATTATGCTTGTGTGTTGAGGGAGTTGGAAGAAACATCCATCTGGGTTCAGTTCCAAGTGGGGAAAAAGACACTGGAAACATGGAGGCTGCTTGGACAGATGGTTTTAATGGTGGACATGGTTTGAGGTCCTGACCCAGAAATACATGGCCTGAGTTCCTTTCTCTTTTATTTTCTCTTTCTTTGTCTCTCTCTCTCTTTCTTTTTTCTCTCTCTCTCCCTTCCTTCCTTTCTGTCTCTTCCTTTCTCTTTTACTTTCTCTTTCTCTCTCTTTTTTCTCTCTCTCCCTTCCTTCCTTCCTTTCTCTTTTCCTTTCTCTTTCTTTCTTAGTCTCTCTCTCTCTTTCTTTTTTCTCTCTCTCTCCCTTCCTTTCTTTCTTTCTCTTCCTTTCTTTTACTTTCTCTTTCTCTCTCTCTCCTTTCCTTCCTTCCTTTCTCTTCCTTTCTCTTTTACTTTCTCTTTCTCTCTCTTTTCTCTCTCTCTCCCTTCCTTCCTTTCTCTTCCTTTCTCTTTTACTTTCACTTTCTCTCTCTTTTTTCTCTCTCTCCCTTCCTTCCTTTCTCTTCCTTTCTCTTTTACTTTCTCTCTCTCTCTCTCTCTTTCTTTATTTCTCTCCCTTCCTTCCTTTCTCTTTCATTCTCTCTTACTCTTTTTCTTTCTTTGTCTCTCTTTCTCTCTCTCTCTCACACACACACATGCACGCACGCACAAACAGGCCTTAAGGGCCCATTGACAAAGGTGAGGGAGGGGCAGAGTTTCTGTCTTTCTGAGTTTCGACTTCTCTATTTAGGGGAAATATCTCCCTTTTTAACATTTCCTAAAATATTTCCTTTTCTAGGATTTCTAGGGTGGGTTCCAAGGGGAAGTGGCTTTCAAGGTTAAGCCACCTTGATTGTGTCCTTCAAGCCAAAAGGCAGCATGTAAATCGGGGAAGCCAACCAATAAATCTTGAAAACAAAGTTTAAGGCTGCCAAGATCTTAGGGGCTGCGTGGATTGTTACCAACCTAAGCAGAAAGGGAGGGAGGGAAGGAAGGATGTTACCTTGGCAACAGGAATTGGGCAGGCACTCCGAAGTGAGACCAGCATTGCCGAAAAGAACAAAGAGCTAAAGAAATAGGAAAAAGCTATGAAAGACGTCTAGAAT
>NW_028261388.1:8758938-8826438 GCF_051295495.1 Thamnophis sirtalis | reverse complement strand
TGTGCGTGTGTCAGTTGAATCAATGATATTCCCAATGGCATTTCTACCAGTTCCACGCTCAAAAACATCCGTGGGAAAACTTCATAGAAAGTCTTAAAAACCTCCTGGAAATATCCATATATTTTTTTTAAAAAAAACTAAGCTTCTTTTACAAAACCAGAATGAGTTTGAGAAACCGCAAAGAAAATCTGAAATGCGTCGCTGCAGCCGACTCTGGAGCTCATCTTGGAGGCCAACAATATTCCAACTGGGCTTTACACACATCAGTGCTTTTTACTGAACAATCACAGACGGGGAACAATAACAACAGGCTGAGAGGAAACGCTAGACTGAATGCCGATTAAAATTACCTTCTAACCAGCTTGCAAACTTATTGTAAATGTTCCATTACAAAATCCCAAACTACAAAGGGGGAGGAATTAAAGCTTTAGACCTTTGTCTGGTTCCATTCTCCTTGATATCAAACATGAATGGATCCGATTAAAGTCTTAAATGAGCCCGTGGTGTTGCCATGATCTTTAATTTAAATCCCATCCCCTTCTTAAAACCAGACCAAAAATGAGCTGTTAGAACGGGGTTATCTGGGAAAAAGTACTAAGCAGACACATCACCCTGCCAACAAAAGTGCGTATAATCAAGGCGATGGTTTTCACCCGTTGCAATATATGGCTGTGAAAGCTGGATCACAAGGAAGGCTGAGAGCTAAAGAACTGAGGCCTTTGAACTCTGGTGCTGGAGAAGACTTCTGCGAATCCCTTGGACTGTAAGGCGATCCCGTGGCACGACAAAACTGCGCTCGACTAAAGCGCGCCCGATTAAACCGCGTCACTGACGTCATCAACAGGGCGACAACAGCGAGCGCGGAGAAAGAAGGGCGCTTTAAATAGCGCTTTGAAAGCAAGCTGATTCAAGTTAAGGTAAGGGTTAGGTTTAGGGTTAGGTTTAGGGTTAGGTTAAGGGTTAGGGTTAGGTTTAGGGTTAGGTTAAGGGTTAGGGTTAGGTTTAGGGTTAGGTTAAAGGTTAGGATTAGGTTTAGGGTTAGGTTAAGGGTTAGCGTTAGGTTTAGCGTTAGGTTAAGGGTTAGGTTTAGGATTAGGTTTAGGGTTAGGTTAAGGGTTAGATTTAGGGTTAGGTTTAGGATTAGGTTTAGGTTTAGGGGTTAATTTTAGGTTTAGCGTTTACAACGTGCTTTTTTCTCCGCACTGTTGTCGCGCTGTGATGACGTCAGCTACGCGGTTTCGTCGAGCGCCCTTTAGTCGAACACGGTTTTGTGGTGGAACCCGGCGATCCAACTGGTCAGTCCTAGAGGAGATCAACCCTGACTGCTCTGTAGAAGGCCAGATCCTGAAGAGGAAACTCAAGTACTTTTAAAAGAGAATTTGATAACTAGACAGATTCTTTGGGTATTAAAGTTTCTTTACCATGTGGAATGGGGAAAAGGAATGATTACCTTTAAGATTAGTTGTTCTGTTTGCTTCACCTAACTAAAACAAATGAAACAGGATATTGGTACCAATACCCCCTGTGGGGAGGTAAATGAGTAATGAATGTCCTGTCTCTGTTTTGGGAAATTGTGTATGAGGTCTACGTGACACAGAAAGGCCAGGTACTTTGGGATGATCAATAAGTTGTCTAAGAGTATAAAAGACTGTAAACAACTGCCCTTCGGGGTTCAGACTTTTGCTTCACCAATCGCTACTGAACCTTTGCGCAAATAAACCTCTCCCTCTGACAAAGAGCTGGTCTTGTCTCATTTTCTGCTACACTTTGGCCACCTGATGAGAAGGAAGGACTCCCTGGAGAAGAGCCCCATGCTGGGAACGATTGACAGCAAAAGACGAAGGGGACAACAGAGAATGAGGTGGCTGGATGGGGTCACTGAAACAGTCGGCATGAGCTTAAATGGGCTCCAGAGGATGGTAGAGGACAGGAAGGCCTGGAGGAACGTTGTCCATGGGGTCGCGATGGACCGGACACGACTTCACAACTAACAACATCAACAAAAACTCTTGAATTATAGGTTCTATTGGAATTACGACTAGTCAGTGGTTATGTTCGTTCAACACACAACAACACAACAACCCAAATAAGTAAGGGTAGTACAGATAGTCCTCGACTTACGACCACAATTGAGCCCAAAATTTCGACTGCTAAGCGAGACATTTGTTAAGTGAGTATTGCCCCATTTTACGACCTTTCTTGCCACCGCTGCTAAGTGAATCACTGCATTTGTTAAGTTAGTCACCCGGCGGTTAAGTGAATCTGGATTCCCCATTGATTTGGCTTGTGAGAAGGTCGCCGAAGGGGATCACGTGACTCCGGGACACTTCAACCGTCATAAATATGAGTCCATTGCCAAGCGCCTGAGTTTTGATCACATGAGCCTGGGGATGCGGCAATGGTTGTAAGAGCGAAGACGGTCAAAGGTTATTTTTCTCAGTGCCGTTGTAACTTCAAACGGTCACTGAACAAACTGTTGTAAGTCAGGGATGACCTGAAGTCCTCTTTCTGTGTTTTCATAATACAGTGAGCATGTCAGGTTCCCAAAACCAAGAAAGACACACCCTAAGGGAGTGATGGTGTAGAATATTAATAAAAACTCCTAAAGGGCCAGCAACAGCCTATGCTGCGCCCTGATTGGCTGGGACGCAGCATAGCCTGTTGCTAGCCAGCTAACTCACTCTGATTGGCCGGGGTACTGCATCAGCAGTTGCTGGACAGTACCCGGCTCCCTATTGGTTCCCCGTTTTACAAACCGCATATAAATACCTTGGCGCGGTTTCTGACTCTTTGAATCGCTGTCATCTGTTCGTTCTTGCAATAAACCTTTGCTGTTTTGGAAGTCCTGGCTCTAGCGTCTTCTGTCTGCCCTCAATCTTTAAAAGATGGCGAGCCTTTTTTTCCCCTTCGGGTGCTGAAAATGCAAGCCCGTGCCCACACCCATAATTCAATGCCCCCCACCCCCTTGCCCATGCACATGCAACCCCCCTGCGCCCCATTTTGGGCCTGAGGGTGGCAAAAATGGCCTCCCTCGCCCCCCCACCCCTAGGTCCTCCAGAAACTGGAAAAGGATTGTTTCTGAACTTCCGGTTGGCCATTAGGCCCGGTTTTTGACCTCCCCAGGCCCCAGAGGCTTTCCTGAAGACTGAGGAGGACAGAAATGGCCTTTCCAGGCCCTCCGGAAGGATGAAAATCAGCTGACTGGTGCACACATGGGCGCTGGAGCTGACGGCTCATGTGCTGACAGATATGGCTCCGCGTGCCACCTGTGACACGTGTGCCACCGGTTAGCCATCACGGCCCTACGATTTCCCAATTGATTGTCTCCTCAAGTTGATCATCAAAATTGTCTCATGCAGAGAGTCCCAAGAAATCTTCCCTGAATTTTTTCACTTTGTTGATTTGATTTGATTTATTGCATTTCTATGCCGCCCTATTCCCAGAGGGACTCAGGGCGGCTCACAAACCAAAATAGGGGGGGGGGGAATACAAACAAGAGGAAAACAACAGACAAGCAACTACAACAATTTAAAAACAATCAACACCCACACAATTCGAGCGGGGATGGGAATTCGTCAGCCCCAGGCCTGTCGAAACAGCCAGGTTTTAAGGGCTTTGCGGAAAGCCTGAAGGGTGGTGAGGGTCCGAATCTCCACAGGGAGCTCATTCCAGAGGGCCAGAGCAGCCACAGAGAAGGCCCTCCTCCGGGTGGTAGCCAATCGGCATTGGCCGGTAGATGGAATTCAGAGGAGGCCTAATCTGTGGGATCTAATAGGTCTGTTGGAGGTAATTGGCAGCAGGCGGTCTCTCAAGTACCCAGGTCCAATGCCATGTTTATGGGGAACCAAGGAAAATCTCCTTTCCATCAGTTGCAAGCAAAACCTGTGTGTGTGTTTCTTCGCAGAAGCTCAGTCCTTGGTTTAATTGTGAATTTGGAAAAAAACTGCATATACTGAAAAGCATAGAATGCAAAGACTTTATCCACGGATATGAGTCTCCTTTTTGACATAAGAAGAAATGGAACACGCAGCCATCAAATTAAGTATGGACATATCATGCATGTTATTATTCAATTATATAAAATCTGCTAGCCGAGCTCTTTTCATTATGCCCATCATTGAATGACGTGACATTTTCCTTGGCACCCATTAGACTTCTCAGCCTATCAACTTATCTCCCGAGTCATTCTTAGAAATTGAAGATTCAGTTTGACTTCAGTTGTATAGTAGTAACGGATGGAGACTAATCTAGGAGAGAAGCAACTTAGGAGAAATTGCCTGACAATTAGAACAATTAATCAGTGGAACAACTTGCCTCCAGAAGTTGTGAATACTCCAACATTGGAAGTTTTAAAAAAGCAGAGGTGGGTTCCTACCAGTTCGCACCTATTCGTTAGAACCGGTTCCTCAAATCTACCGAACCGGTTAGAAGAGGTTCCACCAGTGGACCCGGAAAGCAGGCCACACCTACAGAAGAGGCTCCAAAAAATTTTGAAACCCACCACTGTTAAGAAGAGATTGGACCACCATTTGTCTGAAGTGGTGTAGGGTTTCCTGCCTGAGCAAGGGGTTGGACCAGAAGACCTCCAAGGTCCCTTGAGCCGAGGTGGCGCAGTGGTTAAATGCAGCACTGCAGGCTACTTCAGCTGACTGCAGTTCAGCAGTTCGGCAGTTCAAATCTCACCGGCTCAGGGTTGACTCAGCCTTCCATCCTTCCGAGGTGGGTAAAATGAGGACCCGGATTGTTGTTGGGGGCAATATGCTGACTCTGTAAACCGCTTAGAGAGGGCTGAAAGCCCTATGAAGCGGCGTATAAGTCTAACTGCTATTGCTATTGCTATTCTCTGTTATTCGATATTCTGTGAGTGTGCATGAAATAAACAATGAAAAATTGAAGTTGGAAGTGGGTTGCCACATTTCCAATCGTATTCATTGCCCACTTCCCAAAGCTAGCGATGCCTACTTTGTGATTTTATTTATGAATGTTGCAATTGTATCATTTATTTGAAGCAATGTTTGAAAATTAATCAGCCTAATTCCTTTTGAAATCAACAGGTCTAGCTCCTTTTTTGCTATGTCTCACTTGTACTCAGTTTTTGGGTAGAGATGTTTTAATTTTAGTGAGCAAGAATCAAATGCTGTGATGTAACGTGGTGTTCTGACCGAGGCTTCCCAAAATCATGAAGCAGACTCCTTTTCCCAATAAAACCTCTTTTATTTAGATTAAAGGGAATTCCTCTCCAGCAAAGTCCTGGCAAACAGTCTTTCAGGAGATTTCACAACTACAGACCTTTATCGGGCTTGGAGAGCTGCCAGGCCGATATCTCCCAAACTCCACACTGTAGCAACAATTACTTGGCAAGAAGTCAGGAAGAGATCTTCACTCTAATGAATTGAACTAATTGACTCCTGCAAACTCCACTCCCCTTTCGCTCCTCTTTATTCCCCCATGGGAGGGGCCATTCACCGTCCACTGTGGTTTTACTCCTGAGTTGCTCCTTGTTCCTTTGCTGTTCCCTTCTCCTGGCAGTTCTACGCATGTGCACACCGGAAACAGGCTCCAGCTGTTCTTCTGCCCCACTGCTATCCGACTCCAAAGGCAACTGATAACTGTCGGATGGCTCTGGCCCCCTCTCTGCCTCTAACCCAGAGCCCTCATCAGAGCCTTCCCCAGACTCCAGGACTGGTCCATGTTCCTCCCCAACCTCCTCACTGTCTGAGTCTGCCACCAGCCCCGCTGGCCGCTGGTAGGCCACAAGACGTGTCATGTGTTGTAACATGTTGTAACATGGGTTGAGCAGGGGAGGGTTGGACTAGAAGACCTCCAAGATCCCTTCCAGCTCTATTCTGATGTTGATGGGATACACAGGCAAAGAAATAGAAGCAAGGATCAGTTTTAGACTTAACTGATTGAAGAAAGGGAAGTGTCAGAGTTCCAAATAGCATCCAAAAGTAAATCAGAGTCCAAGGCAAAGTATTCAATTTATTAAGAGAGCCATGCTGGCACATCTGGGAAAACCCGAATCTGAAAGCTTCCCGGTTTTCCCAACCCAGTTGACAGTTCAAGATCCTGCCCCCACACCCACAACCCCATCACATGGTCCACTCTCCCACTGCCATGCTGGCAGTTCCACCCATCCAGTTCCGGTCAGGTGCAGAGGTGCAGAGACAAAGGATGACCTTGGCTTTCTAGAAAGAATGTTGTTATGGCTACATAGCATCTCACTCCTTACAATCCCCCCTCCCATTTTCCCACAATAGAGAATGCAGAGTAGAATAATAGAAAGTGTGGCATGCCAAAGATCCAAAAGAAAAGATAGCTGCAGGCCTGACAGGAAGACTGATTCCACACCAAATTATTCCCCTCTTCTCATTTTTCTTTATTAGTAGAGTCAATGGTGTTTATTATGCTGATTTTCCCAAGAGGAAAATAACCTTAGTCATTAACGGCCTAATCTCCGATAAAATGTACTTGGTCAACTGAAAAACATTCATGATTTTTTTTTTTAAAGGATAAAGCTAAAAACAAAATGAAATACATCACCAATAGGGTGGGTTTTTTTGAGATTTTTCAATTCAGTGCTGTTCATAGTCTTAGTCAACCTGCTGTCTGAGGAAGTTATGCTCAAGGCATGCTCCTCTCTGATTTCTGCACAGTTAGGGCTAGAGAAACTAGGGAGGAATTAAGTAAGTAAGCAATTGTCACATTGAGAAGGCTAAGAGAAGCTTTGGACCGTAGACAATACCGTTTTTTTCAGAGTATAAGATGCTCTGGAGTATAAGACCCACCTTAGTTTTGGGGGAGGAAAATAGGGGGGGAAATCCTGCCTACCAGGTATTCATCTGGTTCAGGAGTGAAATCCAGAAGGTTCAGACAGGTTCTGGAGAACCGGTAGCGTAAATTTTGAGTCATTCGGAGAACCGGCAAATGCCACCTCTGGCTGGCCTCAGAATGGGGAGGGAATGGAGATTTTGCAATATCCTTCCCCTGCCATGCCCACCAAGCCATGCCCACCAAGCCACACCACGCCCACCAAGCCACACCCACAGAACCAGTGGGTGTGGCAAAAAATTGAATTTCATCACTGATCTGGCTAGCGTCCTTCAGCACAGCTTCAGCACATTAGTTTGCTGGTTGTGAGCGGGTGTGAGTGCCTTGTTGGAGCTGAAAAGCAGCTTCTAAAGCACAGCTGATCGTTGCAGGGAGCTGCAATTAGTAAAGCACACGAAGTGCGGAAGAGGTAAGAGAAGGCAGCAGCGATTCTGGGTTGCCATTTTGGGCTCCGGACCTTGCATTTTCAACCTCCAAACGCTCCGATTGCTGCCCAAAAATGTGCTGCGCAGAGGCAGTGATCGGCAGTGATTGGTGGTGATGTGATCTGATGATCCCAGCAGCCTTGAACGGGTCTCAAATGGAGCATTTGGAGGCTGAAAAAACAAGGCGCGGAGCCCAAAAACTCAACCCATTTTCTGTGGCAATCTCTGCAGCCAGGAAGAGGATGCACAGAGGCCGAAGGGGGGGTGGGTGGATGGGCAGGGCTACATTTGGAGTATAAGATGCACCCAAATTTTCAGCCTCTTTTAGGGGAGAAGTGCATCTTATACTCTGAAAAATATGGTATATTACAGAGTGGCATCCTACCCAACCTTCCTTTTCTTGGATCTACTGCTTCCCATCCTCATTTCTCATCCTTTGACATAAAGAAAAATGAATTAACCAAATAAAATACAGATTAAGAGGAGCTCCCTTGGAAACACATAGTAGCAGCAGGTAAGCATCAAAAAAAAGTCAAAACATAATTAGCAAATTCTGGCACTCTGGCCCAGTGGCCATCAACAGGCACATAGAGATAAGCAACACCTGCACGCCACTCAAAAGAGACAATCAAGAAGGCCAAAAAGGAAACAAAAAAACCAAAACATCTCCTCACCAGCTATCAACACCAAAAATTAAACACTAGATCAAGGATGTCAAACTGGACTTCTTCGAGGGCCGGATCAGCCTTGCTGTTCTCCTCTGCGGGACGGCATGGGGGAGAAGGGAGGAGAGGCAGGACGGATGCCTCATACAGCACTTTGCCAGCCAAAATGGGGCATGGGAGGCCTTGCATGTCCCCCATGCCCCATTTTTGGCTTCTACAGCCTCCTGCAGCACTCTGCTGGCCAAAAATAGGCCATGGGGGTGGGGGGAGCCACGATCCCTCGCATACCAGTGGTGAAATTCAAATTTTTAAACTACTGGTTCTGTGGCTTGGTGGGCATGGCAGGGGAAGGATACTGCAAAATCTCCATTCCCTCCCCACTCCAGGGGAAGATTACTGCAAAATCCCCCTTTCCTCCTGATCAGCTTAGACTCGGGAGGCAGAGAATAGATGCGGGCGGGGCCAGCCAGAGATGGCATTTGCCAGTTCTCCGAACTACTCAAAATTTCCTCTACTGGTTCTCTAGAACCTATCAGAACCTGCTGAATTTCAGCACTGTCCTAAACCCAGTGGTGGGTTGCAGGCAGTATGTCCCAGTACGGGTATATCGGAGCCTGCCCTGAGCACTGGATACCGTTCCGGTACGGTGCTCCGGAGGGCCCACCCACCTGTCCAAGCTCCTTACTGGTCTTTTAAGTCTTCAGGGCTTCCATGCATGGCATATTGCTCCGCTGAGCAGCTGAAGCATTGCGGAGACTCGTGGAAGTGATAAGACGCATGCGTGCGCTGCACGCATCCATGTGGATGCCGCCGAGTCCATTCCAACCATACTAGTTGGGACGGGATCCGGAACCCACCACTGCCTACACCCCATTTTGGTCAGCAGAGGCACTGCAGGCTGTTCCTTTGATATTTCTAGGCCGGCCCCACTGGCCAGATCTAAGCATTGCACAGGCTGGATCCAGCCCACAGGCCTTGAGTTTGACACCCCTGCATTACACTAACAATCAAGGAGCAAACAATATCCTAATCAAGAAACGACCAACTCAGACAAACAAGCTAAGAGTAAGCCCAATCAAAAAACCATTAAGTCCACTCCCATCAGCACTGAACGGGCAAGTCACTAGTATATAAAATGAAAGCAAACCTCACTCCTTACTAGCACTGATGATGTTACCTAGTTGGATAATGAAATGAGTGCAAGAAAACAACCATGCTCAGAGAGCACTAAGGACCCCACACAGCAGCAACAATCTATCTCCAAGGACCCATGATGAGAGCTACACCACATCCAAGTGATGGAACATAAAACTATGTTAGAATATTCATGACTGGGAGAGGCATGGGAACAAGGTCAGCCAATGAATAGGCATAGCAATTAAGTCAGCCGATGGGAGCTTAAACAGATCTGAGTCTGTGCTGAGAATCGAAACTGAAACTACTCTGTCTGCTCTGAACTCTGAGATGAAACTGTTCTCTCCTGGTTGCGTTCTGCTTGTAACTTCTGCCACGTTGAAAGAATCTACTATTGGTATTGTGCATTTATTCACCGGTTATTATAGGTATAAAGAAGTTAATGAATCCAGCTGAATCAGTTATCTGTGTGTGCTTTCTGGATTTGATTTTTCTGCAACAAACTCTGACAAACTTTATGTTGGTTGGCTCCATACTGCCAATTTACCAGCTACCCAATACATCTATTTGTATATCAGAGTATTGTTAAGAAAATGAATAGCTTAATTGTGAAGTGTAGCAACAAATCAGGTTGTCAATATACCACCTAGCAGGCATCCTTTGTTTTTTTCTCTAAAACCTCCCCTTTGTATTATTTAACTTCTCCTTCAACACTAACACAGTCTTCTTTTTTTCCTTTGTTCCCTTCTATTCAGGAAGCTCTATTCTAATGATGATGATGATGATGATGATGATGATGATGATGATGATGATGATGATGATGCAGACTTTGCAAAGAAGCTGATGAAACTGTTGATCACGTACTCAGCTGCTGTAAAAAAATCGTGCAGATTGATTATAAATTGTGGTACAATTCAGTAGCACAAATGATCCATTGGAATTTGTGCAAAAATTATAATATTAAAACAGCAACAAACTGGTGGGAACATCAGCCTGAAAAAGTCACCGAAAATCAGATGGTCAAGATCTTGTGGGATTTCCGTATACAAACAGACAAAATACTGGCACATAATACACCAGACATCACACTGGTTGAGAAAAATAAGGTCACAATCATAGACATTGCAATACCAGGTGATAGCAGGGTAGCTGAGAAGGAACATGAAAAAATTGCAAAATACCAGGACTTAAAAATCGAAATTCAAGGACTATGGCACAAACCAGCAGTGGTAATTCCAGTGGTAATTGGCACACTGGGTGCTATTCCAAAAGCACTGGAATTACATTTAAAACAGTTAAAAATTGACAAAATCACCATCAGTCAAATGCAAAAAGCCACACTGCTTGGATCTGCACGCATATTACGAAAATACGCTACAACGTCCTAGGCCCCTGGGTGGGGCCCGACTAGTAATCAATGCCAAATCCGGCGAAACAACTGGCTGCTGTGATACAATTCTGTTGTTGCTAATAATAATAATAATAATAATCACCTCTACTTTTTATACTCTCAATGCTACCACTGATAACCATTTTGAAGAAGATGAACTGTGGATACGAACTTGGAAAGAAAGGACTGAAATTTTTACACTTGGTGTACATGGATGATTTGAAGCTGCTTGGTAAAACAAAAGCTGAACTGAAATTATTAATTGAAAACACAAAAGAATTTAGCAAAGACATTGGTATGCAGTTTGGAATTGACAAATGTGCAACAATGGCAACCAAAGCAGACAAGATCATATAAGATGATAGAATAGAATTTGAGAATGAAGAAATGATAAAGGCAGTAAAACCAGAAGAAGGCTACAAGTACTTAGGGATTTTAGAGGCCTCTGACTTAATGCATAATAAAGACAAGGAATTAACTTCAGCCAAGTACATTTGACAAATTCGCAAGATATTAAAGTCCAAATTGAATGGAGGAAACATCATAAAAGTCATAAATACCTGGGCTATACCTGTGATTCGATACTCTGCAGGAATAATTGACTAGACCCAGATGGAGTTGGACAATTTGGACAGCAAAACAAGGAAGCTCATGACAATGAATCATGCTTTGCACCCTAAAAGTGATGTTGACCGATTATATCTACCAAGAGCAGAGGGTGGTCGAGGACTCCTACAAGTAAATCAGACTGTGGAAGAAGAAAAAACACAGCTTGAAGGAAGAGAGGAAGGAAGGGGGAAGGAACAGAGGAACAAAAGAAGGAAGAGGGGAAGGAAGGGGGAAGGAAGAGAGGAAGGAAGGGGGAAGGAAGAGAGGAACAAAAGGGGAAGGAAGGAAGAAACAAAAGGGGAAGGAAGAGAGGAAGGAAAGAAGGAAGAGGGGAAGGAAACGAAGAGAGAGGGTCTCCCAGGCACCACAGCCACATGGAGCTGGGGGCTCCTATCAGAAGGGAACCAAGTTCTAAAGAAAGCAGCAGCTTAAACTGAACCTGGAGTATACAGATAGGAAGTGCTTGAAATGAGCTATGAACGTATGGACAACATCATCTGTTCTTCTACTCAGGGAATGAGGAGTGGTCCATCCTGGTAAGAAGCTAAGCAGAAAGTGTGGATCAGCCCACAGCCTCTTCTCCTTCAATAGAGAGGTGAAAGGTTCCTTAATCTTAGGAGCCGAGGTGGCGCAGTGGTTAAATGCAGCACTGCAGGCTACTTCAGCTGACTGCAGTTCTGCAGTTCGGCTGTTCAAATCTCACCGGCTCAGGGTTGACTCAGCCTTCCATCCTTCCGAGGTGGGTAAAATGAGGACCCGGATTGTTGTTGGGGACAATATGCTGACTCTGTAAACCGCTTAGAGAGGGCTGAAAGCCCTATGAAGCGGTATATAAGTCTAACTGCTAATCTTCTCTCTCCTAGCGAAATCAGCACAAATCCCTTCTTCTCAAAGAGAAAAGGGAATTCGACCACAGGAGGGAATCCTTAGCCATGCATTTGACTGTATTTGCAGATGCTACTACGGCCTTTATGCTCCACCTAGTGGTACACTAAGGATGTGGCAATGGTTTACCTATCTCAACTTCCTGCTTCTTCTTCTTTTTAATCTCCTGCACGGAATCTCCTGACCACTGTAGATACCATAGATTAAATAAATAAATAAAATCCGAATGAAATAAAATCTGAATTGTGTTTCCCCAAATCCAAATACATGGATTATGTGCAGAGGTAGTATTCAGCTGGTTCGGACTAGTTTGCCCGAACCCGTAGTGCTGAACTGCCACCCCTGCCCACCCACCCCAGCACCAAAATGTCATACGTAGCCTCGTTTGTGATGCTGGGCTCCCTCCTCCTCCTCCTCTCTGAAAACCCATTCCCTTCTAGCACTGATGATGCTACCCAGTGGGTCATGAAACACCTTCAAGAAAACAGCCAAGTTCAGGGTACACCAAGGAGCCCATAGTCCTCTTCCTCGGTTCCACCACAAATGCGCAAACGACAAAAGCGCGCCTCACTAAACCGCGGTGACAAAACCGCGCCGACAAAACCGCACGACGGAGCGACGAATGAGCCCTGAAGCGCACCGACAACAGCGCGCCGACAGAAGCGCGATGTAACCTAACCCAAAACCTAACCCAAAACCTAACCCTAAACCTAACCCTAACCCTAACCCTAATCCTAACCCTAAACCTAACCCTAAACCTAACCCTAAACCTTACCTTAACTTAAATCGCGCTGTTGTCGGCGCGCTGTTGTCGGCGCGCTGTTGTCGACACGCTTTTGACATCGTGGTTTTAGCAGTGCGGTTTTGTCGGCGCGCTTATGACGTTCGCGCTTTTGTCGGGTCACGCTCTTCCTCCTCCTCTTCCTCCTCCTCTTCCTCCTCCTCTTCCTCCTCCTCTTCCTCCTCCTCTCTGCAAAACCAATTCCCTTCTAGCACTGATTCTGCTGCTTAGTGGCTCATGAAACACCTTCAAGAAACAGCCAAGTTCAGAGAGCATGCAGTCCTCCTCCTTCTCCTTCCAAAGCAGCAAAAGGGTTTTAATTGACCCCCCTATTGTGATTAAGGTGTTGGAATGAATGGATGCTTTGGGAGAATGGAAGATATCAGCATAATGTGCTAAAATCTCTTTTTGATACCCGAAGGTTGTGTTCAGGTATAAATAAAATATAGTTCATGAATATGAAAGGACAACGGATAAGTGTCCTTTGACACACTCACTTGCTCAACTCAGACTGTCAGGAGGCAATTATTTTGAATTATACCTAGTTTTTCTTCCCAATTTGCTACTCTTGTCAAATTTACAATTATCTCAAAATACAGTATTTTATCACTGCAATACGTGTTCCAGGGATGTCTAATCCCTTTTAAACCAATTTCCTTGCTGCTCATCCCACAATAAAGTGGCAGTGAATCCCCTAAGTTAATTAAATGTTGCAAGACCTAAAGTGTACTTCTTTCGCTCACTTTGGAGAAATTCATTTGGTGGGAAATGATAGCTAAACAATATTTTACAGCTCCTATCCCTTATAAAAAAGATGTGGAGACTCTGGAAAGAGTGCAGAGAAGAGCAACAAAGAGGATTAGGGGACTGGAGGCTAAAAGATACAAAGAACAGTTACAGGAACTGGGTATGTCTAGTTTGAAAAGAAGGACTAGGGGAGACATGATAGCTGTGTTCCAATATCTCAGGGGATGCCACAAAGAAGTGGGAGTCAAGCTATTCTCCAAGGCACCTGAGGGCAGAACAAGAAGCAATGGGTGGAAACTAATCAAGGAGAGAAGCAATCTAGAACTAAGGAGGAAATTCCTGAGAGTGAGAACAATTAACCAATGGAACAACTTGCCTGCAGAAGTTGTGGATGCTCCAACACTGGAGATTTTTAGAAAGAGAATGGATGGCCAAAGTCTCCTGCCTGAACATAGGGCTTGGACTAGAGGATCCCTCCCAACTCTGTTATACTGTTAAATTCTGACCCAGACTTCTTCCTTCCTTCCTTCCTTCCTTCCTTCCTTCCTTCCTTCCTTCCTTCCTTCCTTTCTTTCTCTTTCCTTCCCTTCCCTTCCCTTCTCCTCCTCCTCCTCCTCCTCCTCCTCCTCCTCCTCCTCTCCTCCTCCTCCTCCTCCTCCTCCTCCTCCTCCTCCTCTTCTTCTTCTTCTTCTTCTTCTTCTTCTTCTTCTTCTTCTTCTTCCTCCTCTTCCTCTTCTTCCTCTTCCTCCCCTATCCCACTTTCTGATCTTTACTTTGGGGTTTTTCTTTCATTCCCTCTCCATCATTGACAATTCAACAGTTGAACCGACTGCATGGAGAATTCATCATTCGATGCCACGCAACTCATTTGTAGATCTGTATTTTGCATCCTTTTACATGATGAAATGTCAGCCCTGCATAATGCATCTTTTTAAAAAGGAAGGAGGAAATAGCACTGTGGAGACACAGCGCCACCCTGTGGAGCTGAGCAATTGAGCAATCATTTTAAAGCTACGGCGCTGGTGAATGGGACTTATGACCATTTTTCCCACTTACAACCGTTGCAGCCAGCCCCGTGATCAAAATTCAGACGCTTGGCAACTGGCTCATAGTTATGACCGTTGCAGTGAAAGCTACGAGCTGAGGTCTGTCTAGACAGCGTCCTAAGCTTTGGAAAGTCCCATATTAGCTTTGTGTCAGTTCAGAAACTGGTTTTGGTGAATCGCTGAAATTATTGTGAAGTCCACCTTTCCCCCAGTTTTCAATTTCGAAATTCAAACCTTTATGGTCAGAGTGTTGTAACATGTGTACAATGAGATTGGCTGAGCCTCCCTTTATGTACCCCGCCCCAACACAATACAACTCACAGTGAAAGACAAAAAAATCCCTAGTTCAGTGAATTCGACTAACAAACACCCAGTCCTAGTGCAACGTGCAAACTTATTGCACGTCGCACCCGCAAGTCAATCGTACTATGTTGTTCAGAGGTGGGATTCAAAACTTTTTTGCTATCGGTTCTGTGGGCGCGGCTTGGTGAGCGTGGCTTGGTGGGGGTGGCAGGGGAAAGTTACTGCAAAATCCCCATTTCCACCCAATCAGCGGGGACTCGGGAGGCAGAGAATAGATGGGGATGGGGCCAGTCACAGGTGGCATTTATTGCTTCCCCAAACTATTCAAAATTTCCGGTACCGGTTCTCCACAACTGGTCAGAACCTGCTAAATACCACCTTTTGATGTTGTTGTAGAGTTACCGTATTTTTCGGAGTATAAGACGCACCTTTTTCCCTCAAAAAGAGAGTGAAAATCTGGGTGCGTCTTGTACACTCAAGTACAGCATTTTTGGCCTACCAACTCCCCCCACTTTGCAAAAATGGACATGCAGAGGGAGGCTTGCAAAGTGTTCCTGGGGGGTGGGGAGCCCCCCCAGCCACCACCCCCAACCCCCAGGAGCACTCTAAGAGCCTCCCAAAGCTCTCCATGACCTTTACACACACACACACACACACACGTACATACATACATATACATATACATATACATATACATATACATATACATATACATATACATATACATACATACATACATACATACATACATACATACATACATACATATATATATATATATATATATATATACTTAAAGTCACAAGTCATACATATATATATATATATATATATATATATATATATATATATATATATATATATATATATATATATATATATATATATATATATATATACTTAAAGTCACAACCCCTGGTATGCCCAAGTGTGGGAGGAAGGTCACACTTCCACTCTCTGTCATTAGGCTCGTCACAAGAGTCCATCCAGACAGAAACCCAATATTTTTACTGTTGCCTTTGTTATATTTGTGTTTTTATTTGTGCTGATAAATAAATAAAGGAAGACTAGTAAGGATATGGCTAGCTGATGAGAGCTAAATAGCTTGAAATAGATCTATACTAGTCTTCCTTTAGTTATTTATCAGCACAAATAAAAACACATATATATATATGTATATATATATATAGTGTCACAACCCCTGGTAAGCCCCAATTATGGGAGGAAGCTAACTGCTTCCATCATCTGTCAATTGGCTCATCACAAGAGTCCATCGTGACAGAAACCCAATATTTTTACTGTTGCCTTTGTTATATTTGTGTTTTTTTTATTTGTGCTGATAAATAAATAAAGGGAGACTAGTGTAGATCTATTTCAAGCTATTTAGCTCTCATCAGCTAGCCATACCCTTACTGGGATTCGATCCTGTGCTGTATTGCATCTTAGGCAAATGTCTTAGCCATTATTCCACAGGTCTCCTCCTTATCAGCTGAAGCCAGGGAAGAAGGTATATATTTAGTGTCACAACCCCTGGTAAGCCCCAATTATGGGAGGAAGCTAACTGCTTCCATCATCTGTCAATCGGCTCGTCACAAGAGTCCATCACAACAGAAACCCAATATTTTTACTGTTGCCTTCCTCCCATAGTTGTCGTTGAATTAAACATTCTGTTTTCTTCTGAAACTTTTCTTTTCTTGGATTTATCCATTGTTGGCCTTCCGGGGTCAAAGAGCTCAATAAATCACGTTCTGGCGGGTGTCGCACATTGGCAGCTGTTTTTGAACGACAGGGAGCCGCAGCAGAGGGATGAAAGAGCCACATGCGGCTCCAGAGCCGCAATTTGCTCGCCCCTGCTCTAGATTAGCCAAACCCAAATCCTGAAACCGTTCTTCATATGTGGTAGTCTCCAGGCCTTTAATCGTCTTAGTTGTGCTTCATAACTAATATCGTCATCTTAGTTAACTAACATCACAAGAGAAGCAAGTGGCCCTTTTGTTGTCTGGATGTTTAGGGGCAGAGTAACACACACACCCCTCGAGGTTTCCTTGTTGGCCTCCCATGCTGTCTGTTCTGATGGACGAGACAATTCCCAGAGCTGAGCCAAAATTCTTGTAGCGAAACTTGCCCTCATACCTCTCTCTTCAGCCTGAGGGGGAAAACAGCGTGACTCATTTCCCTGCCTGGCTAGAAGCAGAAGGGAGAATGAAGAAGGGGGGAGGCTGGATTGAACACTTCCTATAGATGCAAAGACGTGGGGAGTTACTGTGGGGAGACTCTGCCAAGAGTTAAAGTAGCTAAATTGCAGTGAAATTGTTAACTGGCGTGGAGAAAGGAACTTCGCCAGCTGTTTCATGGCAAGCAGCAAATGGAATTTGAGCTGCGTCAGTGAAAAGTTCACCAAAAACAGGAGAGAAGTGCTGCGAAACAAGCAGGAGAAACAGCAAAAACACTGAAGTCAAAAGTCTTTCATGTTTTCTCGTGTGCACATATGCAGGCCGTTCTAGATTTACGGCCGTTCGTTTGGCGAACGTTTGAAGCAGTGGTGGGTTGCCAATCTTTTTACTACCGGTTCGGGTGCGCAACACTGACTCATAGGGTCCCTCGCTATCGGAGTCCATCGGCAGCTCCAACGGCTCCTGCTGGGCCACAACACTCCCCAAGGTCAAAATTTGGGTGGTTGGCATGTATTTATGACTGCACATGCGCAGAAGCATCCAGGCAGGTGGGCGGAGTCTCCCGCAGCTGCTACTACCAGGTCACCTGATCCAGGCCGAACCGGGAGCAACTCACCTCTGGTTTGAAGATACAGCAATTGAAGAAAGTAACTTACAACCAGTCTTCACAGTCATGATCGTCACAGCCTCCCTGTTCTGACCCCCCCTCCATCCAGTGAGTAACACCAACACAAGCTTACTGTTAGCCATGCTTTATTCACAGTAATTACTCACAGACAAGATGTTGGCAGCAACCCAGACTCCCACAGATAAGAGATACAATACACACAAAAGCTTCTCCAGCTTGGTATAAACGGTTGGGTCCTGCAAAAAGTCTCCTCCCAAAGTCTCTTCTTATATACTCTCTTGGGAGGAGGCAAACCACAACCACCTGGGCCTGATTATCTCCTATGAGTCTGTCTCCGTAATTGCTGCCTTCGTTTCTCCGCCCTCCTCTGCCTGGCATCAGAGACAAACTCTTTGATCTTCACCTCTGCTCCATGCCTCAGGCACCTCCTGGTGGCCAACCAGCCTCTCTGGTCCCTGCTCGGAGTCTGAACCCTGCCCAGGGTCCTCCACATCTTCCAGAGCTGACTCATAGGGTCCCTCGCTATCGGAGTCCATCGGCAGCTCCAACGGCTCCTGCTGGGCCACAACACTCCCCAAGGTCAAAATTTGGGTGGTTGGCGTGTATTTATGACAGTTGCAGCAACTGGGGTCACGTCATTGCTAATTGTGACTGTCCCAAGCAAAGTCAAATCCAGGAAGCCAGGTTGACTTAATGATTGAATGGTTCACTGGACCTCCGAACTGAAGAAGCTTCTTAGATGGGAAGTGAAATCTTTTCAGGGGGGAAAAAAACCAAGAAAGTCCTGTTGCCTTTTGAAACGCATCTTTGGGACAACCATGTCCTGGAGGATTGAGGACCTCCATAGACACTTTCTGATGTTTTAGCACCAGCATTGGATGAGAAGACCAACCCACAGAACCTTAAGGACTCTGAGATACCTACGTAGGTTTCCTTGAATGTAAGATTCTGATATCCTTCCTCACAGCTGAGAGCTTTCAGATCATGAGTGTCAAACTCGATTTCATTGAAGGCCGCATCAGGGTTGTTCTGACCGAGGCTTCCCAAGAGCACGAAGCAAACTCCTTGAGGCGTAAAAACCTGTTTTATTAATTTCCTGTGAATTCTGCTCATGCAAAATCTTTCGAGGGAGGATTTACAGTCACAGACCTTATCTGACTTGGAGAGCTGACAGGCCGATATCTGCAAAACGTGGCAAGGAGCCTCGGAGAGTCATGAACCAATTAAGCAAACTAATTGTCTCCTGCAAACTCCACTCCCCTTTCACCACTTTTTTTTCATCTGGGAGGGGCAAGTCGTTCCACTGATTGTTCTCACTGTCAGGAAAGTTATCCTTAGTTCTAGGTTGCTTCTCTCCTTGATTAGTTTCCACCCATTGCTTCTGGTCCTGCCCTCAGGTGCTTTGGAGAATAGCTTGACTCCCTCTTCTTTGTGGCAGCCCCTGAGATATTGGAACATTGCTATCATGTCTCCCCTCGTCCTTCTTTTCATTAAACTAGACATGCCCAGTCCCTGCAATCATTATTCATATGTTTTAGTTCCAATCCCCTAATCCTCTGTTGCTCTTCTCTGCACTTTTTCTAGAGTCTCCACATCTTTTTTACATGCATCTGGCACGAGTGGAGTTAAGAGTCTGGATAACTCATTTACTAAGAGGAAGTCAGGCCGAGATTAGAGGGCAAACATTTCCACCCATTGAGAGAGAACAATGCCACGGATGAGCGGTTCACTTGGGCAACATTGCACACCTTAGGTGAACTTAGGTGAACTTTGCTGGCTGGGGAAGCAGGAAAAGTTCCCAGTTGCTATGCCGTAACAGATGCCATAAAAGTAAAAGAAAATCTGGGTACAAGTGAAAGGAAAGGGAGGAGGGGAGGGGAGGGAGGAAAGGAAGGAGACAAAGGAAGGAGACTCTGATCACGATTCAAGGTGCTTGTCACCTACAAAGCCCTGCATGGTATTGGATCTGGGTACTTGAGAGACCGCCTACTGCCAATTACCTCCACTCGACCAATTAGATCCCATAGATTAGGCCTCCTCCGAGTTCCATCAGCCGGTCAATGTCGACTGGCAACCACGCGGAGGAGAGCCTTCTCGGTGGCAGCTCCGACCCTATGGAACGAACTCCGCGTGGAGATTCGTACCCTCACCACCCTCCAGACCTTCCGCATAGCCCTTAAAACCTGGCTGTCCCGACAGGCCTGGGGCTAAAGACCTTAACCCCACCCGAATTGTATGAATGTTGTGCTTTTAACAATGTATTGTCTTATGTGGTTAACTTGGTTTGTCCTCCCTCCCTTTGAACTGTGAGCCGCCCTGAGTCCCCCCAGGGAAAAGGGCGGCATACAAATAAAATACCTATACCTATACCTATACCTATACCTATTACCTTTAAAGCCCTACATGGCCTAGGACCTGGGTATCTACGGGACCTTCTTCTGCCACATACCTCCCTCAGACCAATAAGATCGCACAGGATGGGCCTTCTCCGGGTACCTTCAGTGGGACAATGCCGGCTGGCGACCCCTAGGAGTAGGGCCTTCTCTGTTGCTGCTCCGGCCCTATGGAATGAGCTGCCCACAGAAATCCGGGCCCTACCCACTCTCATGGCCTTTCGCAAAGCCATTAAAACCTGGCTTTTCCGGCAGGCTTGGGGCTATTGACCCCTTGATTGAGGTCCAGCCCCGTCTGATTGGGTGTCTGTTGTGTTCTTTTTTTAACTTTGTTGTGTTCCATTGTTTTTAATAATTCTTTTAATTCTTTTTTCATTTCTGTAAGCCGCCCGGAGTCCTCCGGGATTGGGCGGCATAGAAATTCAATAAACGAAATGAAATGAAAGGGAGGGAGGGGATGGGAGAGTAGGGGAGGAGAGGAATGACAAAGGGAGGGAGAAAGGGAAGGGAGGAAAGAAAAAGGCAGGGAGGGGATGGGAGAGGAGTGGAGGAGAGGAGAGGAATGAAAAAGGGAGGGAGGAAAGAGAGGAGAGACAAAGGGAGGGAGGGAGGAAAGGAAGGAAAGAGAAGGGGAAGGGACAGAATGGAAGGGTGAAAATGGGTAAGAATTTGTGTAAATCTTCTCTTTTGGAATCATCCGTAATATATCATAATAGACATGTCTGTTCAGATGTCAAGCCCATTTATTTTCTGGTCAGCCTTTGGATCCATTTTTTGTTTTTTTCCTGGATTTCTAAAATGATTTGGTTTTCAGCTCTGAAACTCAGGGATGGTATTACACACAAACGATAATGCAATTACATCTTTTCTTTTTGATTTTGATGTGCTCATGAGGGGAGTGGCAACTCAGGGGTTATAACAAAGGCAGTGCAGATCACAGGCAGACTACCGATTTCCCGCCCTAGGTATATTATTACATTATATAAAATTATTGTAACCAAGCCAAACTTAATACAATTAAGCAATTACGTATTCCTGGTTCGCTCTTTCTCCATTTTCTCCTTTCTCTGGGGTTCTTGGTGTCTTCTTGGATTCGAACTTCCTTGGGGCTTGTGAAACATCCAGCCCCACGGAAATTGTGAATGTTGTGTTTTTTTAAAAGTGTTGTCTTTGTCTATTTATCCCCCCTTCCCTTGTCTATTGTGAGCCGCCCGGAGTCCTTCGGGAGTGGGCGGCATACAAAACAAATAAACTAAACTAAACTAATTCCTGTTCTAGTGTTTTATATTTTGATACACTTTTCATATGCTGTTTTTTTTGGGGGGGGTTGCATTAATGCTGTATTCTGTGATGCCATCTATTTATATAAAAATGGCTGTGTGTGTGTGTGTTTTCCTCCCAGCGTAACTGGAGCAATTTCAACCAAACTAGGTACACAGATGACTTACTCTCTGGGGATAAATACTATGGGGGGGGGGGAGAGACCCCTAACACCCCTTGGGGGAGGGTGTTCTGTTACGATACAGCCTGTTGTGCCTTAAAATAGCTTCTACTGTACTGCCACAAAATGGCTTCTACTGTACTGCTGCAAAATGGCTTCTACTATTCAATGCAGTGGCGTTGCCATGGTAACGGCTTCACAGTACTCCACAAGGGGGTTCCCACTGGTATGGGGGAAAATCCAACATTAGAAATTACATTTGGTCCGGACATTTTCCCCCTATAAATAACAGTGACATCTGAAAGGAACACACCTTAGAACCACAATGGCACCTATTTTGGGGCTGCTACAGATAGACCTCAACTTATGACCACAATTGAGCCCAAATTTTATGTTGTTAAGCAAGACAGGTATGAAGTGAATTTTGCCCCGTTTTCTGCCACAGTAGTTAAGTGAATCACTGCAACTGTTTTAGTTCGCAACACAACTATGAAGTGAATCAGGCTTCCCCAATGACTGCCGCTTCTCAAAAGGTCGCAGCAACTGTCATAAATATGAAACAGTTGCCAAGCGTCTGAATTTGGATCATGTGACCATGGGGGGGGGCGCTGCAATGGTTGTGTGAAAACGGTCATAAGTCGTTTTTTGCCGTGCTATTGTAACTTCGGTCACTAAGTGAATGGTTGTTAAGTCGAGGACTAACTGAACGAGTCAGTGGGTGGGTGATCCAAGTGATTTGTGGGACTGCCTCTCTCTCTGAGGGGAATCCAGCAGGTCAGATAGGGTGGACATCCTCTATTCCAGGGAGGTCAAACTTGATTTCATTGAGGGCCACACCAGGTTTGTGTTTGACCTTGGGGGGGGGAGGTGGGCGTGGCCAGCTCAATGTCACTCGTGTCCGGGACACCTGTGGTGGCCCAAGCACTCTGCCAGCAAAACTGGGCATCCGAGCTCCATTTTCTGCAACGGCCTCCTGCAATCCTTCTGAGCTCAGTTTTTGCTGGCGGAGGCACCACAGGCCAGTCCTTGGCTGACACCAGGGCAGCCCCACGGGCAGTGGTGGGTTGCAGGTGGTACGCCCCGGTACGGGTGTACCGATGCCTGCCGGGAGCACTGGGTACCATTCCGGTACGGTGCTCCGGAGGGCCCGCCTGTCCGAGCACCTTACCTGTATTTGAGCTCTTCGGTGCTTCCACACACATGCAGAGCATGGCGCCTGTGCGATGCTCTTCCAAGCAGCTGGAGCGTTGCAGAGGCGTAAGAATGCGTGTGCGCGCTGCACGCATGTGGGGGACGCCGGACCCCATTGCACCAGGATCCGGAACCCACCCCTGCCCATGGGTCACATCTAAGCCCCCTGTGGATCAGATCTGGCCCTCAGGCCTTGAGTTTGACATTCCTGCTCCAAGGCCTTTCCTTTCAATCTTGCCACCTGGATACCCCGAAACAGTGTCCCTTCTGGGTGGACACCTTTGGGAAGTCTCCAACTTGAGGCCGAAGGTGTCCCCCTCCTTTTAGTCTTCCTGAAGGCTGGTTTTTCCCTCCAAGAATCAGGATAGGGTTAAGGATGGAGCCCAGAGGATGATTTTGTTGGATGCACATCCGAGAAGAACAAGTACCAAGTTTGGGCTTTACTGGGATTGGGGTTTGTTTTGGGTGGCCTTTGCGGCCACCTTGAGACGCCCAGAGATGTTTCATAAGACGGGTGGCGTCGTAAGTCTAATAAATAAAGTAGCATACATGTTGCAGTTTGGAAGAGTTGGTGGTAAAAGGAAACCAGGTCGCTAAAGGAAACACAATAGCTGGACGCCATCAAAAAGGGCAGTGGACGGAGTGTAGAATAACTCCAAGAAGCAAGGTTGGAAGAAACAGAGCCGAGGTGGCGCAGTGGTTAAATGCAGCACTGCAGGCTACTTCAGCTGACTGCAGTTCAGCAGTTCAAATCTCACCGGCTCAGGGTTGACTCAGCCTTCCATCCTTCCGAGGTGGGTAAAATGAGGACCTGGATTGTTGGGGGCAATATGCTGACTCTGTAAACCGCTTAGAGAGCGCTGAAAGCCCTATGAAGCGGTATATAAGTCTAACTATTGCTAACTATTGCTATTGCTACATGGGAAGACCTGGTAGAAACATCAGTGTGTATTGCACAGAAAGTATTTCCCACTCAAAAGTTTGCCACAATGTGCAAAGTTCAACATTTTTTTAAAATTCCAGTGTTTTTCTTGGAGTAAGGTAATTTTTTTCCTCTCCAGTGAAAGGAACACACCCAGCGAAAGCCCTTGTTTTTCGGACTCAAGTGTCTCCCCTAAAAGTCAGTTTTCACTTACACATAATCGGACACAGCTCTATGAAACTTCTACGGTATTGGATAATAATCAATGGGTTTTAGAACTCAATCTTCAGCAAGTTGCAGTTGTACAGATATTAAATTTCTAAAGTGATTCTGTTTCAAAATAAATTTTAAAAAAGGCTGAACAACATCTGCTACCGGCAATTTGAGCCTACCTGAAAAACAATAAATATAGGTAGTAAGCTTCATTATGAGGAAACGTTTAAAAAAAAAACTAGGCTCGAATACAAAGATTTATCTTAAGCCCAAATGCAAAGACTACGGGTCTTTGCAAAGTCCTTTGAAGTCCTTTATTTGCATTTCCCAGAGTTTTCAAAATGAAGAGAACTAGGAAATAGATACTTCCACGGATGAATACCCATGTGTTTTCAAATTTGTCTTCCCTTCTGCTATGTGACACAAAATGAATTTTTTGGGCTTGGCATCTGGGCATTTTATGGAATCACCCTCACCAACCTGAATCAGCCCAACTGGCCAGATTATTTAGGGCAGTGATGGCGAATCTTTTTGGCACTGAGTGCCAAAAAGGAAGTGCACGCACACACAGAGCATGTTTGTTGGGGCCACAACCCGGAAGAGGAGCTGCCCAGGTGGCATGTGCATGCCTGAAAATGAACTTCCGGTTTCCGGCATGCGTGCTGGCAAGCTGGTCTTCTGGTTACTGGCGCGCACGCGTGCTCATGCCAGAAAATGGAAGACCAACTCTTCCAGTTTCCAGAACTGCCGCACGGACGAAGGCCAGCTGATCATCACGTGCGCATGAGCCCCAGAAACCTGGAAGAGGAACAGACGCCACGCATGCCAGGCAACATTGCTCCATGTGCCGCGCGAGTGATAGTGGGCGCACCGCGGTTCGCCCACATTACACCCATCCTCCGCGAGCTGCACTGGCTACCTGTTGGTCTCCGGGTGCGCTTCAGGGTACTGATGACCACCTTTAAAGCACTCCATTGTAGTGGATCTGGATACTTGAGAGACCGCCTTCTGCCGATTACCTCCCTCCGACCGATTAGATCGCACAGGCTGGGCCTCCTCCGGACTCCATCCGCCAGTCAATGTCGACTGGCGACTACACGGAGGAGAGCCTTTTCTGTTGCAGCTCCGACCCTGTGGAACGATCTCCCCGTTGAGATTCGTACCCTCACAACTATCCAGACCTTCCGCACAGCCCTCAAGACCTGGCTCTCCCAGCAGGCCTGGGGATAGGTTTCCAATTTACCCGCCCGAGTGTTGATTGTTGAATGCATGTTGTGGTTTATCATTTTATTTTTGGTCACTTATTGTTTGTCTCTTGTTAGTGCACACCCCTCCCTTTGTGATTGTAAGCCACCCTGAGTCCCCTCAGGGAGAAGGGCGGCCTGTAAGTCTTAATAAATGTCTAAAAAATGTCTAAATGTGCCACTTCGGGCACGCGTGACAAAAGTTTGCTATCACAGATTTAGGGAGAAGCTCCTCATGGTCCTTATGGAACTGAAGCCAGAAGGCCCTGATTTTCAGTGGTAGAGTTTAGACCTCCTTGATGACTTTTGGAAAGATGTTTAAAAAAAAAACTGAATTCCTTTGGAGAGTGCCGAGTTCACGACTTGCATCTTCTTTTATTCCTATTTTTATTTTCGTGGCCTTCGTTTTATTTCTGTGACTGTGGCCGAGAGGATTGTTATTGGTTTGTGGTTTTATGATTTAATTTTTAACGTTTAACGTACCTTGGCGGTTTAAATGATTGTTATTATCATTATTATTATTATTGTATCATGGAGAGCTTTGGGATGGCAGCCTGATATAAAAGTGGTATCTAAATAAATAAATCACACAGCAACTTTGAACATTCACAGATCCTGAGTCTGTGGTACGAAAAAATCTCTTCCTCCTCAGGTCCACTCAATTGGAATCCCCTGCACTTTGCCCCCTCCCCAAATTCCCATTTTTCTTCTACCCTTACAGGTTAGATCTCTCATCCTGTCCTAAATAATATTTTTTTTTAAAAAAAATGAATAAAAGGAAAGTGCTCAAATTTTTGAATATCATTCTGGCTCTTTCATACTCAATGCTGACTGCAGATGACCTCCATTCCATTCCATCTCAGTTCTCCCGACCTTCGAGTTAATTTCTTAAAAACCTTTTGTTTCAAGAAACTAGGATGTTCAGATAAAAGAAATACTGACATTTAGAGACAGAATTAAAAATAAATGCTGACCAGGCATTTCTTCTATTTATTTATTCTTCAAGCCCAACCAACAAGGTCCCCTCCTAACCCCCTTATTCTATGTTCTTCATTCTTCCAGGCATTAACTAACAGCCCCACATCTTATACTATTTCTATTTTGAGGGTATTTGTGTTGTACCAATCTTGGGGTTCTTCAAACGATTTCAGCAGATTTCAAAAGTCTCAGGCAAACGCATGAAGTACTTCCTCTCTGTGGGCACCACCAGCTGCTCTTCTGGTTTCTGGTGCGCAGATGCACAGCTGGTCTTCGTGGGTGCCGGAGCGCCAGAAAACAGCCTAAAATGCCCCCTCCCCCAAACAGCCAAAAACCATGCTGTTTTTTGGGTCATTTGCAGGCCAAAAACAGCCCTAAAAACAGCCTGTAAATCACCCTGAAAACAGCCCGAAAAACAGCCAAAAAACAGACATGCGCATGCTGGCCAGCTGGTCTTTGGGTTTCCGGTGCTGTGGTGCACGCATGTTACGGTTTGGGCACTAGGTGCCGAAAAGGTTCACCATCACTGCTCTATTGCTTACATAAGAAATATTGTGAGCCGTGGTGGCACAGTGGTTAGAATGCATTACGTCTGCTGACTGCCGGCTGCCTGCAGTTCGATCCTGACTGTCTTAAGGTTGACTCGGTCTTCCATCCTTCTGAGGTGGGTAGAATGAGGAGGACCGAGACTATTGGGGGCAGCCTGCTGACTCTGTAAACCGCTTAGAGAGGGCTGAAAACACCGCGAAGCGGTATATAAGCTTAAGCGCTATTGCTATTGGTCAGGGAGATTCACCACTCACCTTTACCATTCAAATTTTCTGCTCATCTAGCAATTGATAATGCATCCCTTCCTGTACCACACAATTGGCTGTGACAATTTTTTAGGGCAGCCATCTGATTTAAATAACCTTTTTGAACCACACCAAAAGGCCAGAAGCAGATTCAAAAAGATTTGACAAAACTAGATGCAAAGTCTACGGAGGAGGTGGGGAAGTAAAAGATAATACTGAACAAACATAATCAATAGTCTCTTAAAAGGCCGACGCATGATTTCGTTCTCCAATAAAGATAATAAACACAATCAGCCCTGTTAGTTCACAGTAACAACCGGAACGTAAGTGCAAATTATGATTGCAATATTATTTTCACATTAGAAAGAGAGAGGTACTCTACGGTATGATATGATATAGATTCCGCCCCGCCCCCCAGCCCTCCTTTTCCACTTTCGGTTCCATTCGTTTAGTCTGAATGGCAATTCTGAAAAAATTTCTTAGGATCCAAATAAAATGTTATGCTTCTGTCCTGTGAATGCAGCATCATCGTTCCAGTGAGTGAAGTAATACTGGTTAATTTGTGTGCATGTTCAAATCATATAATAGATAGGGGTGGGGGATTAGTTTCAGATAAATTAAATCTAGTTCCAAGCAATCTCTCTCTCTCTCTCTCTCTTTCTGGTACGTTTGATCACAGATATTTCAGCTTTTAAGATATCGCACAGATCTGAGTAGTTGGTGGTTTTTTTCTTTTAATCTCTCAAATGCTTTGAAAGTCATTCCCTGCAGTTCGCGTGCAGCTATATGACTAAGGTGGCTGTTAAAGCAGAAATCAGATAATCCATCAAGGCAAGTGGCTTTGTGCAATGACCAGCTTTCACATTGTCACCGGCTGATCAGAAAAATCAGCTAACACAATCTGTAAGAAGTAGGTATTGTTCTTAACACGTTTTTCCGTTCTACTTTAGCCGCTGAATTTAAGGTCTTGAGTTCACGTTGAACGTTACCGGAAAGCAACATTCAAGTTGATAAAAATCAAGACGACTGTGTGTTCAGTGGCATGTTATTCACTTTCTGAAGAATCTTGTCAGAACAGTGTCAATTTTTTTCTTCTTCAATTCATGGATGCAAAAACTGAAAACTGCTACATTCCTCTTGAAAAGTCCAAATGTCTGACTCCCACCCTTTAAAAAAAAAAAAAAAATCTCTCGGTGTGCAACTGGTATTGGAGAGTTGACGCTCTCAGAAGTATTCAAAGCGAAAGTTGGATATAAACAGTGCAGTTATATAAATAAAGTACCGATATTGCCTTTTTAAACAATTGCCAAGAGCCATAATAATCTTCTTTTTTTTAAAAAAAAAAAATCCATCTAAAAGAAAATCTTTTCCACTAGAATCTGACCTGCAACTATAGCATACATATACATATATGTTTTACGTCTCTTTTATTTCTAAATGTAAAAATATCATTTTTCTTTTTTTTTCTTTAAAAAAAAAAACCCCTACTTACTGGAATGAGTCAGCGTGAACTGTGGATGTATATCTTTTTTTAAACCACATTTGGACATTTTTTTTTTAAAAAAATCTTTTTCATATATTAATCCGTTGATATATAATGCAATTTAAAATAAAATAAAAAACAAAAATCTACCAGGTTGTGTCAACCAGCCACAGTGATCCAGAGTTTCTATCTAAGAAGGAAAGTAGAATTAAGCCACACCTTTTAACGGTGTCTCAGTATTTTGATTGTATAATATAACTCACTGAAACAATACTGATGTGGAACACACAAGCTCCTTTCATCTATTTGACTGTTAAGTTAATTAACTCTTTAGGACAGCTGGTGGTAAGACAGAATCATAAACAGACGTTATCACTGCCAAGACTTTTGAATAGGTCTTTCTGGTGGGACAGCTGTGTATCTTGGGTCGAGTAGTGGAATGAAATCTTTAAAATGCATAGATGCTTCGGTACCAAATGCATCCAATACTTTTCTGTTCATGATACCAAATCTAAAAAAAAAAAATGAAAGATCCAAAATTAATGTACAATATAACTCAGGGGATGAAGCAACATGAAACAGGAATTATGAACTCCGTGGCATGAATTTAACTTTCTTCTTTTAAAGCGGCAAACTTTTAAGAAATTAAAACTATGTTCATCCCACTGAAAAACAACCATGAAATAATACATTTGTTAAAAAGAATCATGCAATGATGTATAAAGAAAAATATAATAAACATGCTATGATGATACACTGCTAGGGTAAAATGATAAGAAACGGCAAAAATATTTTCAAATAAACCCGATCAAAATGTTCCTTATATTAGGTCTTGGTGAGAATTTGTATCCTGTTAAAGGCCTTCAAAAATTTCACCTGTTTGATATACTTTTCTCCAATGTTTCAAACAAACTATTTTATTAGACTTCTTACATACAGTAGAACCTCTGGTCATGAACGGTTCTGACCATTACCAAGTCGGGTTTTTACCAAAACATTCACATTTTTTTGTCACAGCTGATTTTACTTTCTACACCATTTTTTTTTTTTTTTTGTAAGCGCCAAATTTTCAAAATTAGGTTCGGGTTACGACCAAAGTTCTGGAATGAATCACGTGAAGTGCTAATACCACTTTATAAGGCCTTGGTAAGGCCACACTTGGAGTATGGCATCCAATTTCGGTCTCCACAATGTAAAAAAGATGTTGAGACTCTAGAAAGAGTACAAAGATAGGCAACAAAGATGATTAGGGGACTGGAGACTAAAACATAGGAAGAATGCTTACAGGAACTGGGTATGTCTAGTTTAATGAAAAGAAGGACTAAGGGAGACATGATAGCAGTGTTCCAATATCTCAGGGGCTGCCACAAAGAAGAGGGAGTCAAGCTATTCTCCAAAGCACCTGAGTGTAGAACAAGAAGCAGTGGGTGGAAACTAATCAAGGAGAGAAGCAACTTAGAACTGAGGAGAAATTTCCTGACAGTTAGAACAATTAATCAGTGGAACAACTTGCCTCCAGAAGTTGTGAATGCTCCAGTTTTTAAGAAGAGATTGGATAACCATTTGTCTGAAGTGGTGTAGGGTTTCCTGCCTATGCAGCGGATTGGACCAGAGGTTCTACAGTAAGACTAACTAACTTTCAGTGAATGTTTTTTCTGTTAGCCAAGTAGATGAGAAACGGTTGCAATCTGAAATATTATTCTACTTCTCTTTGGGACTAATGAAGGTTAAAAAAAACACACATGCAAACTAAAATTGTGGTAATATTGACATATTTTGTCTGAATCACTGGTTTTTTTTGGGGGGGGGGCACAACTACAAACCGTATGTACTAAAGGGACAATTTTGTTCATGAAAACTGTTCAGCAAAACTAGGAATCTTAGGAGAAAACCCAGCCTTCATGTAAGTTTTGTACTCCTAGAATGTTTTTCATTTTTTTAAAAAAAAATCACGTTCATTGACCATCTCTTTATTTAATACAAAAAGCTTTCAAAATTCCTTTTAAAAAAAAGTCTTGTACCCACCATGTTTCTTACAGAAATGGACAATGGTAATAATCACCCAGACCCAAAGGTGCTTTTTCCAAAAAGTAACTGGACTTTCGGGGGGGTGGGGGTGGAAAAGGTTTCATTTCTCATTCAAGAAACTTCCCCCAAAGTCCAGTTGCCTTTTGGAAAAAGCACCTTTGGGACAATCATGATTTGGATGATTGAGAATCTCCATAGACATATGACCACTGAAAGTGACTCACCTTCCTTTTGTTAATCGCAATAGGAATTTCCAGTATGAAGGTCGCAGGTTCTGGACTTCCATCACAGCCTAAAACGAAAAACTCTGGCTTTAACTTGGGAATTGAATTCAATATTTTGCTTACAGTCACCCCATTCCATTAGACTCTGAGCAACTTAGGAAGGATGGAAGGCTGAGTCAACCTTCAGCTGGTGAGATAGATGGCTGCCCACATAATAAGGTCCTATGCCAGAAAGGACTTCATAGGTGCATGAACCATGGTGGTGCAGTGGTTAGAGTTGCAGTACTGCAGTCAGTTCTGCTGGCTCCCAGACGCCTGCAATTTGGCAGTTCAAATCTCACCAGGCTCAAGGTTGGCTCAGCCTTCCATCCTTCCGAGGTGGGTAAAATGAGGATCCAGATTATTGGGGGCAAGAGGCTGACACTGTAAACCGCTTAGAGAGGGCTGTAAAGCACTGTAAAGCGGTATATAAGTCTCGAAGTGCTATCACTATCTTGAATTGCACTCAGAAGCCTACTGGCAATCACTGAACTTGTGTACCTGTCAGCCTCTGCTTTGCTGCTGCTTCGGCTGCCATTGAAACGGGGAGGGGGGGGCATGGTATTTGGGAAGGGAATCATTATGTGCTGGAGGAAGATTCTAGATGCTGCCTGACCATCTCATTGCGCAGGGAGTTTCCCGCCAAGGTTAACTGACCAGCATTCCATCCTGGTGATGTTTTTTGAAGATATCTCCCACCTGACAGTTGGGTGAATTATTATTGGACTATGGAGTGGGGTGCCAAGGGGAGGGGATTGAGTTCTACATGATATTATTTGCTTTCGCGCCTAATTAACCAGATTCAGCTTTGCTTCGCTACTTTTCGTTTGTAATTAGTAAAAGTAGACTTAATTTCAAGCAAATGGAGTTGAGTGGTTTCTTTCCTGATTATTAAATGAAGTAGTATCTGACAGTATCAGTGCTTGCCAGTAAACAAGGGCATCAAATGAAAGGCCTACGACAACTCACCACGGCTGTTTTGCCACTGCCAACTTGCTGCGTCCAATTCGCACTGGGGAGCACTGGGTTGGGTAAGACATTCTTATAAATAATACCACTAATCCACTGTCTCTCACAAAAGATCAAAAGATTTGGCTCGGACACAAAGCATTTGCACTATTATGCTAGATCTGCTTCTCGGGTGTTAAATCATACTGTCGCTGAATAAAATATACAGAGCTCAAACGTTAGCGGTTTCTTCCAAATTCACTGATATATGCTACCTTACAATGGGTGAGCTGTGTAACCTGAAAGTAACCAGCTATAACTGTGTGCCACATTTTTAGGGCATGCGTGTGGAATAAGCTCACCCAAGGTGATGGTGCAAACAGATATGGTGGAGTCCTTGGTGCTCTCTTTGCTTGGTGGTTTCCTTGCAGCTGTCAACCCTGAAGCTGGCCTGACTAGGGCCATTTTGAGACTTCAGTACTGACACACTGGGGAAAAGGGATAGGGAGGGGGGGAATAGAGATAGTTGGTGTGTAGTAGTCAAAACAAAATACTTTCTCTTGAGAACCAAGGACATTCCTGCAGGTGTCCGGAAGGAGGAGGTCTGATGTCACCTAGCAACTGGACAGTATCCTGATTGAAACATGTGACTTTGAGAAAGTGACAAACTTTTACTTTTAATTAGCGGGGAAACCGCAGGAATATTCAGGGTTGGTTTTCAGCAGTCGGTGCCAATATGACATATCCAATAAACCTATTCTTTGAGGAAATTGTCTGCCTCGAGTTTTGTTTACTATGGGAATGCTAATTGGAACCCTGACAGCAGGCATTTCATAGCCAAATTAGGTAACATCGTCCGTGCACTGACAATGTTACCTAGTTTGCTAATGAAATGTCTGGAAAGAAGCCACCAAGCACAGAGAGCACCAACGACGTCTCAATTCAATCCTGAACTACAAATATTTTCCTCTTATCAATGAAGTTGTTTGGGCTTTTGGAAGATGCCCCTGTTGGGGTCCCCTAGCGGCCTGTGGAACTGGCAGCAGAGTCGGACAGCGAGGAGGTTGGGGAGGAACATGGGCCAGTCCTGGAGTCTGGGGAAGGCTCGGGATCTGTGTCGGAGGCAGAGAGGGGCGTTTTGGGAGTTATGTGCTGCCTCCGGAACTTCCAGAGTTGGAAAGCAGCAAGGCAGAGGAACAGGCTCCCCCTGCGCAGAGCTGCCAGAAGGCAACAACAATTAAGACAGAAGGGATGACTCGGGAGTAAGGCTTGGAGGTGATTGGCCCCTGCCATAGGACATAAAGGAGAAGCAAAGGCACGTGAGCCTTTGCAGGAAGCAACTTGGTTCATGCTGGTCAGTTTACTTTCTGAAGCTCCGTTTTGACTCTTTGCTCCATGTGGCCTTGCCAAACTAATTGCCAGTTAAGTCTTTGGCAGCGTTTCATGGAAGATAAAGGTGGGTGCTTATCAGCCTTATCCCGAAGGTCTTTGGCAGCCTACTGTAGCACTCTTTCCAACTATCTGGGACTCATTACGGGCTGTGAATGAACACAACTTACAGCCTTTGAAATAAAAACAAGGTTTTGGGGTCTAAGTGTCTGCTTTTTACTGTATCAGGAAGGCTAGGTCAGAAAAGTCCCCCAGAAATGGCAGGTTTGATCACCTCTAGCAGCCTGAAAATATTAACAAACTTCTTAAAGTGAAATAAGAGTCAAGCAGCCGTCGTATGAATGAATGTCTAGCTCGGACAAACTGCCCTACAGCCTTTGACTTTACTTAATCAGCATCATTAACAAAACATAAACAAAAGAGTTCGGACCTAAAGAACAAAAATCTTACAGCTTGGAAGCAGATGGCGGTGGAGACAGCGTAGATAATAGTATCTGCATGAGGAAAATAAGGAACCTTTCCAGCTTCAATGCCTTTGAAATACATAGTCTATAAAATTAAAAAGAAAACACAAACAAACAAAAGAATCAAGGAAGCAAGGGAATGAGTTTCCAAAAAGGCCAATGATGCAAGGCTGGGCACCAGAAAAATGACCCATACAGCGAGTCAACCCTTGCAAAGCTTTTTTAAAAAGCAGCAGTGGAATCAATTGGGTATATCCCCCCCCCTCCCCAATGGCCATATGAATGGTTGGTTCATTCATAGTTAATGAGGATCATTGTTGAACCAGGGGTCTCCACCTGGGTACTTGAGAGACCGCCTGCTGCCAATTACCTCCAATAGACCTATTAGATCCCACAGACTAGGCCTCCTCCGAATTCCATCTACCGGCCAATGCCGATTGGCTACCACCCGGAGGAGGGCCTTCTCTGTGGCTGCTCCGGCCCTCTGGAATGAGCTCCCCGTGGAGATTCGGACCCTCACCACCCTTCAGGCTTTCCGCAAAGCCCTTAAAACCTGGCTGTTCCGACAGGCCTGGGGCTGACGAGTTCCCGTCCCCGCTCGAATTGTGTGCTTGTTGATTGTTTTTAAATTGTTGTAGTTGTTTGTCCGTTGTTTTCCTCCTGTTTGTATCCCCCCCCCTTACTTTGGTTTGTGAGCCACCCTGAGTCCCTTTGGGAATAGGGCGGCATAGAAATGCAATAAATCAAATCAAATCAAATCAATCCAACTGTGGCAACTTTAAGACTTGTGGACTTCAACTCCCAGTGATCACATGACCCTGGGACACTGCAACCGTCATAAATATGAATCAGTTGCCAAGTATCCGAATTTTGATCATGCAACCATGGGGAGGTTGCGAAGATTGTTAAGTGTGTGAAATAGTCATCAGTCACTTTTTTCAGTGCATTTGTAATGAACAGAAGAGAACAGAACAGGGAATAGAATGGAATAAGGAATAGCATAGCATAGCATAGAACAGAAAATAGCATAGAATAGGAATAGAACAGAACAGAATAAGGAATAGAATACAATAAGGAATAGCATAGCATAACATAGAACAGAAAATAGAATAGAACAAAAAAGAATAAAGAATAGCATAGCATAGTATACAACAAATAGCATAGAATAGGAATAGAATAGAATAGGAACAGAACAGAATAGAATAAGGAATAGAACGGAATAAGGAATAGCATAGCATAGAATAGAGCAGATAGAATTGGAATAGCATAGAACAGAACAAGGAATAGAACAGAATAAGGAATAGCATAGGATAGAACAGAAAATAGCATAGAATAGGAATAGAATAGAATAAGGAATAGAATACAATAAGGAATAGCATAGTATACAACAGAAAATAGCATAGAATAGGAATAGAACAGAATAGAATAAGGAATACAACGGAATAAGGAATAGCATAGCATAGCATAGCATAGAATAGAGCAGAAAATAGCATAGAATAGGAATAGGAATAGAACAGAATAAGGAACAGAACAGAATAAGGAATAGCATAGCATAGAATAGAGCAGAAAATAGCATAGACTAGGAATAGGAACAGGAACAGGAACAAGAATAGAATAGGAATAGGAATAGAACAGAACAGAATAGAATAAGGAATGGAATAGAATAAGGAATAGCATAGACTAGGAATAGGAACAGGAACAAGAATAGAATAGGAATAGAACAGAACAGAATAGAATAAGGAATGGAATAGAATAAGGAATAGCATAGACTAGGAATAGGAACAGGAACAGGAACAAGAATAGAATAGAATAGGAATAGAACAGAATAGAATAAGGAATGGAATAGAATAAGGAATAGCATAGCATAGAACAGAAAATAGCATAGAATATGAATAGAATAGAACACAACAGAACCGAATATAGAATAGAATAAAATGCAGAAAAAATGTAGAACAGAAGAGAACAAAATTCTTTATTGGCCAATTGTAATTAGACGCACAAGGAATTTGTCTCTGGTGCATAAACTCTCAGTATACGTGCAAAACAACAAAGTAATAATAATGGATTTAAAACTCTCAAGAGTTCATCTAAGAAGCAGCTCTACAGACCAGCTAAGATCTGGATCCTAATATTTTTGAAAGCTGCTTTCTACTCATCTAGAAAATCCATGGTTTTAGGCAGCTTGACCCGGCGTATCACTGGATGAAACTAATTCTGCCATTCCTGAAGAAAAGATATTCTGACAGCACAAAGAGGCTTACCTCTACTAGTTTGGAAGCCAGGTACATTGAAATAGTTGTGCTTCTATAAAACATCATTGACAAGCCTGCTAGGGACCCTGTGTGATTAAAAGAAAGAAAGAAAGAAAACAAATTAGCCAAATTCTGGATACTGGACCGCATGAGATTTTATTGCAGAGTTCGCAAATAAATGGAGAGAAAGCTGGATTGAAAAAGGTTTATCTAGTTCATCCTGTCTCAACTTGATGTCACTGAGATATCTTTGCACATGGAAGGTTTATAAAGAGCTCAGGTACCTGAGGTAAAACGGATCAGCCTTCCCTTTCCAATTTGCTCCACAGAACCATGTTGGAGAAGGCTAATACATCCCTGTGACTGTCAGAAGTCACTTAAAGCTTGATGCTCTATCTGTCTACTCCCATTTTGAAGCCACTGCAAATTAGGTACCATATTTTTCGGAGTATAAGACGCACTGGAATATAAGACGCACCGGAGTATAAGACACACCGGAGCAGAAGATACACCAAGATTTGGAAGAGGCAATTTTTAAAAAAAAGTTTTTGCACTCTGCAGACCTCCCAAAAATGGCCCGTTTGACGTTTTTTGTCAAAAAAGGGGGCATGCATAGCCTTTAAAGAAACGGCCCGTTTTTCACTCATTTTTGCCCTCCTCAGCCCCAGGAGCACTCTGAAAACTTCCTAAAGGCTATGCACGGCCATTTTGGTGAAGGGGGCGGGGTTTCAGGAGGCAAAAAATGCTGTATTCAGTGTATAAGATGTACCCAGGTTTTCAGCTTCTTTTTTGAGGGAAAAAGGTGCGTCTTATACTCTGAAAAATATGGTATATCACATCACCAGTAGCAAATCACACTTCAGTCATGCACTGTGTGAAGAAGTAATTCCTTCACTTAGTTTTAAATCTTTCATCATTCAGCTTCATTGGATGAATGCTGATTTTTAACACCAGGAAAAGATATCACAATGATCAGCATATCCCCCAATCAGCTATTCAACTAATATATTCAAACTTGTAGCCGTTCTACCCTAAGTCCCTTCTTTCTTAGTCAACTTTTTAAAAAATTCCTGTACAAGTTCTCTTGGGGTTCCTTCCCACGCTCGCCGCCTCCTGCACCTCAAAAATAATAAAACCTCCCCGAAAATAAGGCCAAGTGCTTATTTCGGGGGGGGGTCAAAAGAAAATAAGACCCTGTCTTATTTTCAGGGAAACACGGTAGCTTTGGGAATCTGAGAGAGACTGTTGGGAGGAAATGTAGATTTACCTGCAAAGAGTGCGTGTACTTCATCGTCCAGGTTCCGTATCCATCGTAGGAAACAGCTGGTACCCTGCATTTTTAAAGTAATCATGGCAACATTTTTGTCATTGCAACCCAATAATTTAGTAACCAAGATCCCAATAACAGACTTAGAATTTAATCAAGCCAAGAAAATTGCTGATTATGGCTTCAGGTTTGGTCACTATTTTATAGCTACCCTGTGCTATGACTTATAAAATAAAATAAACACTGTATTTGGATATATGTTAAAGGCTGTTCAAGAGGAGAAAGCTTCCGCCAAATTCAAAGGTATAGGAGTGTTTGCATATGTGCAAATGTAGATGTTCTTCCCTTCTTATTCAGACTTTATTCAGTCATTTAATAATTAGCAAACTGTTGTCTTAAACATCCTCCTCACACAAAGAACCCTATATATTTATCTCCTTTAAACTTCTGTTATGGAGATTTTGCTTCACCAATACATTTAGGCATTGCATATAAAACTGTACATAGTAACATCTTACCCCTAAATGACTTTTTTAGTTTTAACACTAACAGTAAACTTAATGTACAGTAGATCGCTTTAAACTTGACTACAAAGAAATTATATTTTTGTAACTGAGCTGTCAAAGTCTGGAATTCAGGATTCAGTTGTCTCAGCTACTGACTTTCACAGTTTTATTTCTAATTTAACTTCTGTGAACCTCACCCCATATTTCATAAGGGGGAGCCTGTAAGAGCACTAAGGTGCTTATGGCCCCTATCACATTTTAATGGTTTTCATTCTGCTCGTTCAAATTTGTAATTCTTGTTTGACAAATAACTGTAAATAAATAAATAAACATCAGACAGGTAGCTAAGTTTGGTCCGGTGGTTAAGGTGCTGGCCTGGAACAGGAGATTGTGAGTTCTAGTCCCACTTTAGGCATGAAAACCAGCTGGGTGACATTGGGTCAGTCACTCCTTCTCAGCCCAACCCACCTCACAGGGTTGTTGTTTTGAGGACAGCAGGAGAAGGAAGGAATATTAGGCATGTTTGCTGCCTTGAATTACTTTTACAAATAACAAAAGTGGGATGTAAATGGATAGGTAATCCCATCGTACATATGTGCTAGTCGTTTCCGACTCTAGGGGGCGGTGTTCATCTCAAAGCTAAAGAGCCAGCACTGTCCAAATGTCTCCATATCGTGTGGCTGGATAGATAGATGATAGATAGATAGATAGATAGATAGATAGATAGATAGATAGATAGATAGATAGACAGACAGACAGACAGACAGACAGACAGACAGACAGACAGACAGACACAGAGAGAGAGGGAGGGAGGGAGGGAGGGAGGGAGGGAGGGAGGGAGGGAGAAAGATGAGACAGAGCGAAGATAGATATAGATAGATAGATAGATAGATAGATAGATAGATAGATAGATAGATAGATAGATACATACATACATACATACATACAAAGACAGACAAAGAGAGAGAGAGAGAAAGAGAAAGAGAGAGAGAGAGAGAGAGATGAGACAGAGTGAAGATAGAGAGCAAAAATAGATATAGATATAGATAGATAGATAGATAGATAGATAGATAGATAGATAGATAGATAGATAGATAGATAGATAGATAGATAGATAGATAGATACATACATACATACATACATACAAAGACAGACTGAGAGAGAGATGAGACAGAGCGAAGATAGATAGAGGGCGAAGATAGATGATAGATAGATAGATAGATAGATAGATAGATAGATAGATAGATAGATAGATAGATAGATAGATAGAGCGAAGATAGCTAGATAGATGATAGATAACTAATAACATTAATTCATTAAAGTTTAATTTAAAATATTAGAGGTGGTTTTATAATAACCACGTAACCAATCTTCCATTCTAAACTTCCATTCCATGATAATACTGACCTTTTATTTTTTTAACCCTCACATTTTTGCCATTCATTTTCTGCCCTTGTTTTTCCCTCCTGGCTTACCGAGTAATGGAATGTTATAAAGACTTAAGGTCAGAGAAAGCGAAATCATGTGAATTTCCACCTTGCCCCTATTAGGGAGGTTACGAATTTCTGACAGAAACCCACCAATTTTCCTCTAATGCTCATTAAGGAGCATTATGTCTTTTTATCCATAGATAGATAGCATAACTCTAGAATGCCTCGAGCAAATTCAACCAAACTTCGTACACAGATGACTTACTCTCTGGAGAAAAATACTGGGGGGGGGGGGGAAGACAACCCTTAAATCCGCTTGGGTTTTGTGATCTGTTAAGATGCAGCGTATTGTGCCTTTAAATGGCTTCTACTGTACTGCCGTAAAATGGCTTCTACTGTACAGCGCAGTGAAGTTGCTATGGTAATGGCTTCACAGTACTCCACAAGGGGACTCCCTCTGGTAAGGGGGAAAATCCAACATTAGGAATTACGTTTGGTCCGGATATTTTCCCCCTATAAATAAATACCCGGGCAATGCCGGATTATTGGCTAGTTAGGTTAAAAAAATAACAAGGTTGGTTAATGCCACTGTATTTCCCCACATGTAAATAACATGTTTAATTTAGCTTCAAGAGATACTCTGCTTCAGAGCAATAAAGGGATTTTTAAGCTAAAGAGTTGCAACGGCGGCAGCAGCTGCTGAGGCCAGATGAGGAGCTTAGCATCATCACCTTCTAATTTTTCAGCCGTTTTGAAACTTACTTTGTATATGCTGACAAATGACCCAAGGAAAGCTCCAAGCTGGAAGTTTTCTTTGTTGTAGAAAAGCGAGAGAAGCCGGGATGGTTGTGTAAACAGATGTCGGAACGCGGATGGGATGCGAAGGCAGCACTGGATCAGGTATCCGACGCTAAACATCCTAATGAAGCCCTAGAAAAGATATTAAGAATGTGCCATGAGAGAGAGAGGGAGAAAAACAGTCTTGGGAACTCTGCTCACAAGGAATAATAGGTGGCGTTAACAGAGAATCAAGGTCAGGTGAAGGCTTAATACCACTTTATAATGCCTTGGTGAGGCCACACTTGGAATACTACATCCAGTTTTGGTCACTACGATGTAAAAAAAAAAGATGGCGAGACTCTAGAACCGTGATGGCAAACCTGTTGCGGTCCGCCGGGGGCTGGCAGCGCCCGAGTCTAGGGAAGGCTCGGACGAGGGTGTCGGAGGCAGAGAGGGGGCCAAGGACATCTGGTAGTGATGTGGTGCCTCCAGAGCCTCTGGAGTCTGACATCGGGGAGGCAGAACAGCGTGAGCCTGTTCCCAGGGTGTGCATGCGCAGAGCTGCCAGAAGGCAAGAACAGTTAAGACAACGGGGGCAACTCGGGAGTAAGGCTCGGAGATGGTTGGCCCCTCCCATAAGACATAAAAAAGGAGCAAGCGGAGGTGAGCCTTTGCAGGAAGCAATTAGTTCATCTGGTCGGTTCGAGCTTTGAGAAGTCCTGTTTGGCTCTGTGCTACCTTTGGCCTTGCAAAACTAATGGGCAATTAGGTCTCTGGCAGCGTTTCAAGGGAGATAAAGGTGGGTACTTATCAACATTACCCTGAAAGACTGTGGCAACTCAAGCAGACATCTGTCGGACTCTTCATAGGCTGTGAATCTTTATGGGCTATGGCTGACCGTAATTCACAGCCGTATAAATAAAAGAGGGGACTGTGATTTAGGCTTTCTCGGGAAGCCTAAATCAGAATAGAACCTATGGTACACATGTCAGAGATGGCAGGCAGAACCCTCTATGTGGGCACACACGCCATTGTCAGCTGCTTTTCCAGGTTCTGTTGCACGCATTCGCAACGGCCAGCTGCTCTCTTCTGGGTTCCGGCGCTCCAACATGCATGCGCCCCCTCACCCCAGGTTAGCCATTACTGCAAATCACATCAAGGTTTTCACTGTCCTTTCCACTGTCTGCCTAAGCATTAAGAGTAGCATTTTAAAAACCAGGCAACTTGCGTGGACTTCAACTCCTTGAATTGCTGGCTGGAATTCTAGGAAATTGAAATCCGCACACCTTAAAGTCGCCAGCTTGGAAAACCATTGTAGATTTGTGCTGCTCTCCCCTTTCCTAAGGGCCTGATATTCTGAACATTTCTTTTAGTCTTCACGTAATGTGATTCTCGGGAATCTGTAGGAGTCCTTTGTAAGGCTGTCAAATCAGATTTCTGAAACCTTCACACATACACAAACACACACACACACACACACACACAAGCGCCAACATGGCTAAGTGCAAGAGCAAGCATTAGTACAACTTATCTGAAAGCAAACACGGTTCCAGATGACTCACGCTACCAAACTGAGCCAAGAAAAAGGCAAAACAATTTCAGAGTCATTAACCTCAAGGGAAATTCCTTTTGGGACTCCCAAAATGCAGACAAATGTTGTAAGTGTAAAAACAGCTTAAAGAAATTAATATTTTCGCAGAGTTAATATCCTTCCTATCTATAACTGGCTTCCTCGGCAAGGAAACGGAAATGAGAAGTGCCCTAGAATTGAACCCGACTGGACAGGGGGAAAACCCATACATCTAAATGTACTAAAGGTAAAGTTTCCCCCTCACACATATGTGCTAGTCGTTCCCGACTCTAGGGGGCGGTGCTCACTTTCAAAGCCGAAGAACCAGCACTGTCCGAAGACGTCTCTGTGGTCACGTGGCCGGCATGACTAAACGCCAAAGGTGCACAGAACGCTGTTACCTTCCCACCAAAGGTGGTTCCTATTTTTCTACTTGCATTTTTGCAAGCTTTGGAACTGCTAGGTTGGCAGAAGCTGGGACAAGTAACGGGAGCTCACTCCGTTATGCGGAGCTAAGTATTTCTGATCGACAAGCTGAGTGGCTTAGCCATTGAGCCACCGCTTCCTATATGGGATGTACTGGATGACCATAAATTCATTAAGAAGATGGGTAGTCCTCGACTTATGACCCCAACCAAGCCTCAAATTTCTGTTGCTAAGTAAAACAGTTGTTAAATGATTTTTTCCCTGGGGCTGGTGGTGCAGGAGACTGAGTGCTGCCTGTCACATCCCCTGGCCATGTCAAACATGGCCATGCCCACCCAGTGGGTCATTAGGGCAGAGAACTGGTTGTTATTAAATTATTTGAATCCCACCACTGGGCAACTGGCAAGACAGTAAGGACCCCACCCTCCAAAGGAACCAAAAGTTCAAAGGAGAAATATCAGGTGTGGTCTCCAAAATCATGGACAAAGGAGGACTATCCAATTTCCCGCAAAGATGGAAATTTTAATCCTGTACTTCACAACGCTTCTAGTCAAGCTAACAAGAAAAGCGTACAGAGAGAGGAACATCTGATGGCATCAGCTGCTGGGACAACATCTTAGAAACTCAAAGTTTACCACTCCTTAACTACTCAGATTGGCAGTAAAGCTGTCAAGGATAAAGTTGATCTGAGTTTTTTAGGGATCATGAGGTCCATAAACGCCAGAATCAATGACTGGGGAGGAATAATTAGACTCTCTCTCTCTCTCTCTCTCTCTTGCTTGTCCTACTCAAGAGTTCCCCAAAGGACTTGGCTGATTATTGTGAGAAAAGGAACGCCGGCCTCATTTACAATGACCCTTTCAATTTCTTGACTTCCAAGGAGGTTGTTTTCTATTTTTAAACGGAGCATTTAAAAAATCTTGATGATTTATTTATAGTGCTGATTACTGTGTATTACTTTCCAGGGTCAGGGTACAAGAATTCTGGGTGTGATTAAAGAGGCTAGTGTGTGCTGGTAGCCGTGAGGGAAGTAATTGCTGAAAATATGTCTAGGCAATGAAATCTAAGCCCGCTTACGTGAGACTATTGTGAACAAAGTCAAGGCATAAGTTGAAACTAAAGCTACCCAACAACAGCCTCTTGTGTTGATTGTGTAGATGTTTGGATTGTACTGGTATGTGGCTGGTTGAAATCTGCTCTAAGAGTGGACACGCAGGAAGTAGACAAGTCTTGCTCAGCGCAAAAACTCAACAAACACACTGTCGAAATATGCAAGCTACTGAATTGCATTTTGTCTTCCATTGGCTGGGTTATTATTTTTTTTAACTTACCGTTGAAAAGCCAAACCAGTATAGGATGCACTGGAGTATAAGATGCACCAAGATTTTGAAGAGGCAAATTAAATAAAAAAAATTTTGCACTCTGCAGACCTCCCAAAAACGGGCCCGTTTTTTGTCAAAAAAAGGGCATGCATAGCTTTTAGGAGACTTGTAGAGTAATCTTGGGGGCTTGGAGGGGGAGGCAAAAGTGAGCAAAAAACCAGCACATTTTCCGCTAGTTTTTTCAGCATGCCTCTTTTTTCCCCCCACGTTTTTCATGAAAACAGGCCCATTTTTTGTCAAAAAAGGGCATGCATAGCCTTTAGGAGGCTTATAGAATGCCTCTGGGGGGACAAAAACTAGGAAAAAAAATGCCCTGTTTTTCGCTCATATCTGCCCTCCCAAGCCTGCAGGAGCACTATGAAAGTCTCCTAAAGGCTGTGCACGGCCATTTTTGCAAATGGGTGGGCTTTCGGGAGGCCAAAAATGCTGTATTCAGTGTATAAGACGCACCCAGATTTTCACCCTCTTTTTTGAGGGAAAAATGTGTGTCCTATACTCCAAAAAATACAGTAACTCTGAACGTAAGAAAATAATAGGGGCAAATACAACCTTTTCCTTCAAAAGCCAGTTTGCCCAGTAAATATTACTTTCAAAATCCAAATTTAAAAATCACCAAAGAAAGCAGAAGCAGGTGTTCACACTTGTCCCAGTCAAATTCCAGCCAAAATAATTTTCTCCTGCAGTTACGGAAAGGAAACACACACTAATCACACTCTGGGGGAGGGTAATTTATACCCCTGCGCAACGACTGCTCTTCCTGTAGGCAACAACTGTGGATTTTCTCCCATGATCCTTAAAACTATATTCACAAGTTGGCTTAAAAAAAAATATTGTCCCAATACATAGAAAGACAATGCAGTTGTATGGATGCTACTAACTTGAGCTGCTGAGGACAGCATATTCCAAATATTTGAGTCAATACGGGGGACCGGTTGTAAGTGGGATCTGTTACATGGTTTCTGGGCCATAATTCAATTAGTCGAGACACATAAGGCCTTGCTTTTTAAACAGCTTTAAAAGCTTATCATTGACACTAATGGACCATTTCTTCCACTTGCAAGGCTACAGCCAAGGAAAGGTTGACTTGTTAAACCAACATACTTTTGAAGATGCTTGCTTAAGGAGGCTGGTTGCCAAACAAATTGCTATAACCCGAGTTGCAGAAGCTGCTAGTTCACTGCAACTGTTAGCGTATACTAGGCAGAGGTAGGTTGCTACCAGTTCACACCAGTTCGGGCGAACAGGTAGTGGAAATTGGGACTGGGTCACTGAACCGATAGGGATGGCAGGCTGGCCACGCCCCAGACCAGTTTCCTGGTCCCCGCTGCCGGCTTGTTTGTTAGTAATTTTTTCAAGTTCTGCACATGCGCAGAACAATTTGCGGTCAACTGCGCGCACACGCACGCACGCGCAGCAAAGCACGCACAAAGAGAACCAGCAGCAACACTGGCAGCAACCCACCCGATACCAAGGATGTCAAACTTGCGGTGTCACGTTGTCGTCATGTGACATACTGTGACTTTCCCCCCCTTTGCTAAACCGGAGGTGGGTGTGGCCAGCATGTGACGCATCCGGCCCGTGGGGCCCAGGTTTGACACCCCTGGTGTATACCTCCTTATGCTTTACTTCAAAAAATATTACTATTACTATAATTGCTAACAATCCAGTATTTTCTCAACAACAGCCAAGCAAATGCCCCAGAATTAATAAAGGCAGGGAAACCATTTTGTTTGTCCGGTGGCTATAGTATTATGAGGGATAAAATCTCTATTCAATATATACCTCTAAAGTACTTTATTGGACAAGATTGTCCAATCTTGGCAACTTTCAGACCAGTGGACTTCAACTCCCGGAATTCCCCAGCCAGCCAGGCAGAGGGTTGCAGGAAGCTGTTGTAGCAGAAAACGGAGCTTGTGAGGGCCGTGTATGGCTCGTGAGGGCCATGCATGGCCCTCACAAGATCCATTTTTGCTGGAAGAGCACTCGGGCCACCACAGGTGCCCCTAACATGAGTGACACTGAGCTGACTACATCTACTCTGCCCCCCTGAGATAAAACACAAACCTGATGCACCCCTCAATGAAATTGAGTTTGACACCTCTGGTCTATTACCTAACTCTGCCACAAACTATGGTTTACTAATTACAACTGCGATATCCACATCAAAGGTAGTATTCAGCAGGCTCTGACCAGTTCTGGAGAACCGGTAGCGGAAATTTTGGGTAGTTCGGAGAACTGGTAAATATCACCTCTTACTTGCCCTGCCCCATCTATTCTTTTCCTCCCGAGTCCCAGCTGATCGGGAAGAAATGAGGATTTTGCAGTATCCTTCCCCTGGAATGGTGGAAAGGGAATGGAGATTTTGCAATATCCTTCCCCTGGAGTGGGGAGGAAATTGAGATTTTACAGTATCCTTCCCCTGCCACGCTTGCCAAGCCATATCCACCAAGTCACGCCACGCCCACCAAGCCACGCCCACACAACCAGTAGTAAAAAAATTTGAGTCCCACCACTGTTCGACATAATATTAAGTGAAAAGAGCATGGCTTGAGAGACTATCTGACAAGAATCATATAAAAGTAACATTCCTTTCTAAGTCATCACATCTATTTCTGGACCACGGATTAGAGCAGGAACAAACCCATTGCAACTTTCATCTGTTTCTTTTATTTTCCTGTTAATTTTTAGGTATCTATCTGCGAATGGAAGGGCTGGTGTTGACTCACTTTAATGCAATATGAGATGCAATTATCTTCGTAGTGCTTACAGCATCTGTGCCTGGGACCATTTTTGCATCTGAAAAAGCAAACAAAACAACGTTGATTCTAGATTTCTTCTGCATTCCACAGCTTTATGTTCTATTTTCTCCAACGTATATGAAGTATTCTCCTATCAGTACTTCATTGTTTGTACTTATCAAGTTTTTATTTATGATGCCTAGATGTGGATACCTGTAACAGTAAGTTTTGAAAACATGGCATATTTTATACAATATTAGTTGATAACCCGGCATTGCTCCGATATTCATGTATCCTAATCCTGTATTAGACCGGAAAAGCCCTGATTTTGGTGACAATTAAATTAGTTCCAAATGTTTTCCCTATGTCCCCAGAACCGCCAAGGAAAGTGATGCCACCTTAATATCTAATGTTGGATTTTCCCCCTTACCAGAGGGAGCTCTTTTGTGGAGTACTGTAAAACTGTTAACATGGCAACTCCACAGCGCTGTACAGTAGAAGCCATTTGAAGGCCGTACAGTAGAAGCCACTTGAAGGCACAACAGGCTGTATCTTAACAAAACACACACCCCGAGAGATGTTAGGGGTGCCTTACCCCCACTGTTTCCAGAGAGTAGGTCATATGTGTACCAAGTTTGGTTGAAATTGCTCGACGCATTCCAGAGTTATGCTGGAACACACACAGCCATTGTTATATATAGAGAGAGTCCAAAATCAATCCCGTCTGTATCTTTTTTTTAAAAAAATAGCAGTATGCATGAATATGTATGTGTTCACTTTGCCCCAGAAAAATAGCCTCGGACTTCCTCCCATGCTCTCACATGGACCTCAGAACCTTGTTGCAAACAACACAATCATCCTGGACAAGGGGGGGGGGATCTCAGTGATCCTTTACAGCTGTACCTTAAAGACCAGGGAACCCCAAGTCTCATTTCTAGGTTAATTTTATCGAGAGGAGGACCCCATCAGCTGAGTGATTTCCAGGTAGCCAGGAATGTGTTTGGCAGTGTTATATACACCTCCCTGAAGAAATATTGCAGAAAAAAAAGGGCACAAAAGTTAGTTGGGAGATTGTATCTTATTGCCTTTCCAGATCCAGCAGAGAATCTGTGAAGCCTGCCAAATTTATATTCTTCCAAGCTCGTGGGACTTCACTTTCCATGAGCGTTAGAACAGTACAAATTCCGTCAATGTGGGATTCCAGCAGTTTTATGGCAAGGGGGAAAAAAAAACTGGCAGAGGAATTGAAAATGATAAATACTTCAGGGAGGGCTGTCCAGTTGTTAGACGTTATCAGCTGGAATTACAAGGAAATCAATTTGATCCCGGTTCTAGAAATTAAATTTTCTTGCGCTCAAATATTTGCCGTTCGGAGCACAAAAACAACATTACTCAATCTTCACACTGTGCCAAATATTTTTGGGGAAGCTTTGAATTATGTGTTGCAAAAAGCGTATTAGTCATAAATCATCCATCAGGTCAGTTTGTGTAGCAAAAAAAAAAAATGATAATGAGGACATGATCGCGTTACAGACATTTAGACTTAGCTGTATCTGAAAGGAAACACATGGGAGAGAAATATGATAAGAGGATTAAGATCAAGAACTCAATGAGTTTTTGGGGGGGCACATGTGCAAATGGGACATTAGAAATACCAAGGAGGTTTATCCACCTTGTTTGCTGAATGTTCAAGACTCTTTTTTTTTTTTAAGTCCTGCAATGAAAGGTTTTCTTAACGAAACTGATGGAGCTACTGAATGGTTGCCAATAGCTTTTTGTTATGCATTGGGGCGATCCACTGTTGAATAAAGTTTCTTATCTGGATTGGTCCAAGCCAGGGGTAGGTTGCTGGCGGCATTGCTGCTGGTTCGGTGCCTCAAAAATTTTGCGCACACCAGATGCGCACTACACGTGCGAGCACATTTGCAAATAAAAAGTTCTGCGCATGGGCAAAACCTTAAAAAAAATTGGGGGGGGGGTGTTTCCTCTAAAATTTGTTCTGTGGATGCGCAGAACTGAAAAACAAGATGGCAGCTCCGTAGGAGAACCGGTTCGGGGGCGTAGCAGGCATGGGTCGCTGCCGGTTCCAGGGACCCAGACTGCCAAGTTACTACCGGTTTGGCCGAACCAGTCCGAACCCACCTCTGATCTAAACACGTACCAAATTGAGGTCTTCAATCTATGCCTACTAAAAATGGAACACTGGGTCTTTATTATTTCTGGAAGTTCACAGGCTGATTCAAAACTTTTGATTACTCCTAGGGAAAGCACCAGGAATCCTGAGATTTCAGATAGTAAAATTCAGTAAAGAGAATTCGGTAAATACACGTCTGACATATTTTCTCTTCTGCTCTGGAAACCAGCAAGAATAAGACATTACCACATGGTCCTCCATTCCACTTTAGAGCCATTTTACTTCAGCTCCTCCATTCTACTCCGGAGCACAGGTTTTATTTAATCCTGCCTTTATTATTTGTATTAGTAACATATGGTGACAAACATACCTAATACAGGTAACCCTCGACTTAGTGACCATTTGAAGTTACGACGACACTGGAAAAAGTGACTTACACTATATTGTCAAAAGTATTCACTCCCCTGCCTTTACTCGCAGATGAACTTACTGTAAGTGACATCCCATTCCTAATCCATAGGGTTCAATATGACGTCGGTCCACCCTTTGCAGCTATAACAGCTTCAACTCTTCTGAGAAGGCTGTCCACAAGGTTCAGGAGTGTGTTGATGGGGATTTTTGACCATTCTTCCAGAAGCACATTTGTGAGATCACATACTGATGTTGAACGAGTTTACATGGCCTACCACTTTGTGGCTGAGTTGCTGTTGTTCCCAAACACTTCCACGTTCTTATAGTACAGCTGACAGTTGACTGTGGAATATTTAGGAGCGAGCAAATTTCACGACTGGATTTGTTGCACAGGTGGCATCCTATCACAGTTCCATGCTGGACTTCACTGAGCTCCTGACAGCGACCCATTTTTTCACAAATGTTTGTCAAAACAGTCTGCATGCCTAGGTACCTGATTTTATACACCTGTGGCCATGGAAGTGATTGGAACACCTGATTCTGGTTATTTGGATGGTTGAGCGAATACTTTTGGCAATATAGTATATGACCATTTTTCACACTTATTGCGGCATCCTCATGGTCACGTGATCAAAATTCGGATGGTTAAGGTAACATGACTGCACTTGTATACTGTTGCTCTTTAATTCCTCTGTAAAAATAGGACAAGCTGAATATATTAATAGATTGTAGAAATACACCGAAGGGAGGAGTAGAGGGATAGAAGAAAGAGGGGTAGAGAGGGTGGGAGAGAGGACTGGAGGGAGGGGGAGAAGGAAGGGAGGGAGTGTATCGGGAGAGAGGAGTGATAGAGGGGGAGGGGAAGTAGGGTAGAGGGGAATGATGGAGGAAAGATGGAAAGTTGGAGCGGGGCGAAAGAAAGGGTGTATGGAGGGTCGAAGAGGTACATTGGGTTTTTATTTTTGGGGGTACTGCTGATAAGAGGAATGGCTGTGTTTATTGTTTAATGTTATATGGCCCCGGTTATGCACAGTATATATGTGACTGTACGAAAATGAAAATTAAAAGCACATTTATATATATTTATATATATATATATATAAAAAAATTCGGATGGTTGGCAACTGGCATGTATTTATGACGGTTGTAGTGCCCCGGGGTCATTTAATCACCTTTTGTGATCTGACCATGAGGAAGCCAGATTCCCTCAACAACCATGTTACTAACTTAAGAACCGCAGTTTTTCCACAATTGTGGCAAATGAAACGGAACAAAACTCACGTAACAATTGTGTTGCTTACCAATGGAAAATTGAAACGCAAATGTGGTGAAAAACTGAGGATAATCTGCCCTCCTTCCTCTTCCTATTTTCCCCACAATAATTAATCTTGGGAGGTGAGTTGGACTGAGAAAGAGTAACTGCCCAAAGTCATTCAGCATAATTTCATGTATAAAGCAATGTTAGAACTGACACTTTCCTGGTTTCTTGTGCCTTAAAGCGTTAGACCAATGATGATGAACCTTTTTCGCCTTGGGTGCCAAAAGCCCACATGTGTGCGCTATCGCACACGTGCCCACCCCCATAATTTAATGCCCTCCCCGGCACCATGCCCCCTGCGCATGTGCACATGACATCTCCCCCTCCCGCTGCACCGCACATGGCTTTTTTGGAGCCTGGGGAGGGTGAAAATGGCCTTCCCCACCCCCCCCAGAGGCCGGAAATGGAGGTTTTCCGACTTCCGGTAGGTCCAGAAGGAAGCCCGTCAGGAATGGACTTCCGGATTGCCCAATGGGCCGTTTTTCGTCCTCCAGAGGCTTCCCTGAAGCCTCCAAAGGGCAAAAAACCACCCAATGAGCAAACCGGTTCAGGAACGGACTTCCAGTTTGCACGTTGGACAGGTTTTTGCCCTCCGGAGGCTTCTGAGGTTCGTAAAATGAGGACCTAGATTGTTAGGGGTAATATGCTGACATTGCAAACCGCTCAGAAAGTGCTATAAAGCACTGCGAAGCAGCATATAAGTCTAAATACTACTGTTATATAACAGAAGCAGAGAGAGTTGTGTAAATCAGGTAATCAGCACAAATATTGGGGTCAATATATTAAAAAAAGAGGCAGTGCAACATTACCATTGCACAAGATAAGGTACAGATGAAAACAGGCATTAGAAAGAATGAACATTTTGCACTCACATGTTGTCCACAATTTTTTTTGTTGTCGCAATAAAATTCATTTGCTGTGTTCTATCTTCACAGTGTTGTACTTCAATTTCTTTCTTTACAAAAGCTCCTTCTGGTACATACGAATGGGTGGGAATCTCTTCTTTCCCTACAATGAATCTGATCAGGAAACAGAACACATTTATTAAGCTACCTGAGCCCCACTATTCCTTTTATAACATACACTGCAACGGCTTCTGGTTATATTGCATGATGGGATGTTTACAGTTTAAACCTAGTATGGTAAGGTTTTTAACATATTAGCTTGTTGCCTGACTTGTTAGCTTTACATACGTAACGAAACGATGTGCTATTTTTCAAAAATAGGAAGCCCCGCTTATTGTAAGTATACCCTTGGTCTTAGCCAAGAGGCCTTATATGCTTATTATAAGAGTTAATACTCTATTGTGAATGTATTGATGATGATGACAGGACAGTCTGGAAAGTTAAAAAAAGAATGCACCATATTATTCACTCCATAAGACACACCTGAGCATAAAATGCACTCCCATTGTCGGCCTCCGCGCACCCTGTTTCCAGCCTCCGCATGTCGCATTTTCGGCCTCCTTCACAGAGCACGCAAAGGCTAAAAATGAGGCACGCGGAGGCCGAAAATGGCTGAAGGGTGGGGGCCAGTGGGTGGGCAGGGCTTCAGCAATATTCGATCCATAAGATACACAGAAATTTCCACACACTTTTGGGAGACAAAAAAGTATGTCTTATGGAGCAAAAAATAAGGTACTTCTCTATATATGAAACATATGCAAATACTAATGTCTGTTTTTAAATCATTTTTAATTACATTTAAATGATGTCATAACAACTTTATATATTATGGCCATCCAATACAAGAAATGAAGTAACCAAGAGGAAAGTGAATTGCCAGAACGCAATGCAGATAGTCCTCGACTTATGACCGGTCATTTAGTGACTATTCAAATCTTAGTGACCTCCCAAGGGTTGCTTATGAGCCAGATTCAAAGTTCTGATGCTCCCACCCCTATGGTCATGTGATCAAATTTTGGTCTGTTTGCAGCATCCCACAGTCACATCACCAATCTATGACTCCTACTGCCAGAAACTGATGTGTATTTACGGTGTCTGTCAAAAAAAACAAAACTCCATCCATTGCAGAGGCTGGTTTTCCTTAATGACCATGGTGTTTGCTTAATGAACGCAGAGATTCAAAAAGGTTGTAAATTCAGACATAGTCACATCCTGACTCTCTTAACAACTGACACAATTTACGAGTGTAATTCCAGGCTCAATGATGTTGTACGTCAAGGACTACCTGAAATGAAATTCTATACCTCCCTCCCCCCACCACACAAAATATTTGTCTGTCAAATTCAGATGATTGCCATCTCACTCAAAACATCAGTAAAATATGAATCCCCGAAAGAGATATTCCTAGTCTTTTAAAAATTTAGGAGCAGCCTAGGCACCTTTGAGAAGAAACTTAAATACACGTGTCTTGCATACTATTTAATCCCCCTGTCCCTTTCCCCATCCATAATCTTGTTTGGATTGAGGGCTCCGCTTGTTCTCTAGGTGCAGAGACACAGATACAATCCAGAAAATACACAGAGCTGGAAAACTAAAGCGGATTTCATTTAATTCAAACCCAATTAGTATTGGAGAAATGGTTTGATGACATTCACACTGCAATTCAAAGAAAAGTTTTGCCAGGGCTCTGGTTCTCCATTTCTGAATGGCCACATTCTGCCGTATGGGTTGTGTTGTTGCTTGTGCGTTGCAGATTAAATTTGTCCAAAATTTCACTCCATCTGAGTTGGTCAGGCAGGCTGCAAAAGAGAGACTTGCTTGGGTTCACTTACTTAAGTGCGGAGAATGTAAATCCTTTCAAACCGTCCTTGTTTCTGAAATTAAGAAAAAGACACATATTTGGGATATGAGTAACCAAGAACAGCCTTACTGTGGAGGCAATTTCCAATATCGCAGCCTTTACAGCTTATTTCCTCGCAGGCTTCCAATCAGTCCAGCTTAGGATAATATGTCTGCATTTCCTGGGGTTTTATGATAGGTTATAGCTTTTCAAGAATACACGTAATGCAAACAGAAGGACGGGGGGGAAAAAAAAACATTCCAAATGACATTAGCAGCTTCAGCCAGTTTTAGCAAAAGCCCAGCTTTTTTTGGGGGGGGGGGGTGTTTTGATTTCTCCTTTCAACATTTGCCAAAGAGTTCAAACATTCTGCCAGCAGGTGTCTCTAATCGGCAGCAATTCACCTTGAGATTGCATCGAACTCATAAATCCCATGTTTAGACAGACTACAGAAGGCAGCTTCCTCTGAGATGTTTTTAACACATTAGTATACTAGCCACCAATTATGAGAGCTGGGAATATGCTTCAAATACAGATTTCCTCTTTAAAGGCCACTTTTTCCTGATGGACAAAGGGTATTTCAGTTTTCTATCTAATACATTTTGGAGGCAGGCCGAGCCAACAGTTTTAAAGGGGAAATTTCAAGAGCGTTTAAGATATTGTTTATACGGTAGGTTAGTGTTCTCCTTAAAAAAAGGGACATTGCTCACCCTCAATAATTATTCTGCCAATTTACCAGGGTAAGAATACATATGTAAATACAAATCAGAATAACAGAACAGAGTTGGAAGAGACCTTGGAGGTCTTCTAGTCCAACCCTCTGCTCAAGCAGGAGAGAGATCTTATACCATTCCATACAAATGGTTGTCCAATCTCTTCTTAAAAACCTCCAATGATGGAGCACCCAGAGCTTCTGAAGGCAAGCCGTTCCACTCATTAATTGTTCTCATTGTCAGGATATTTCTCCTTATTTCTAGGTTCTTGTCCTACCCTCAGGTGCTTTGGAGAATAGCTTGACTCCCTCTTCTTTGTGTCAATCCCGGAGATATTGGAACATTGCTATCATGTTCTCCTTTTCATTGAAAAGCAAATTCCTGCAACTGTTCTTATGTTTTAGCCTCCAGTCCCCTAATTATCTTTGTTGCTCTTCTCTGCACTCTTTCTGGAGTCTCAACATCATTTTTTATATTGTGGCGATCAAAACTGGATGCAATATTCAAAGTGGGGTCTTACTAAGGCTTTCTAAAGAAGTACTAATACCTCACGTGATCTCGATTCTGTTAACTGTAACCTAGGATTGCATTGGCATTTTTTTTAATATAGTTTTTAAAAAAAATAAATATATCAAATCAACGCGCGAACAGCGTGGCAGCTGGGTGTCATATATTCTATTACAAATAAAACTAATAAAGTTAATCATAGTTATTACAATCAGTCAACTTATGTATTTCTAGTAATAATACACGGTTATATTATGTCACAATCTACCATTGTTCAATTGTTCCACATTTTACCTTATTATTACTTCCATTTTATTATACAAAAATGTATACACTAATCTTATTTCTATCACTTATTCTAGCTTCTAATCATGTCGCCCTTTATTAAAAGACTTTTCCTTTCTTTCCCATCTAATTTCTAATCATGCCACCTACTTAGAGAAAAAAAAAACCAATAAACAGAGAGAAAAGGAGAAGCAAATTGTAACAGCAACAAAAAAGAAAATTCATCCATCCATCATCTCTTGCCCACTCCAATACTTTTAATTGCTAAATTGTATTGGCACTTTTAGCGGCTGCAGCACCACTGCTGGCTCATAGTTAAGTGATTGTCCAATAGAACTCTCTCGCAGTGACTGCTATTGAGTCAGGTATCACCTATTCTATACCTGTGCATTTGGCTTTTCTTGCCTGAATGTCTTTGAATGCCTAAATCAGGGGTGTCAAACTTGCAACCCACAGGCCAGATATGTCACATGCTAGCCACGCCCACCCCCGTTTTAGCAAAGAGGGGGGGAAGTCACGATACATCACGTGACGGCAACGTGACGACACAAGTTTGACACCCCTGGCCTAAACCATTGAATTTCATTTTGGAAGTTCCAGTTACTGTATTTTTCAGAATATAAGACGCACCTTCTCCTTTGTGAAAAATGGGGGAGTTTTTTGCTCATTTATGTCGTCCCCCAGCACCCTACAAGCCTCCCAAAGCTCTGCATGCCCCCCCCTTTTTTTGCAAAAAACGGGGCATGCAGAGGGTTTGGGAAGCATGCAGAGTGAAAAAAAATTTTTTTTTATTTACCTCTTCAAAATCCTGGTGCGTCTTATACTCCGGTGCGTCTTATAGTCCGAAAAATACGGTACTTAAAAGTTACTTGAATATGTTCATGCAGTGTGCAATTTGTGGCCCTTCTTGTAGGGTTTGCCATGAATAATCTGATAGGGACCACCATCTGCCCCACTGTGTAATATTAACAGCAGTTTTCATAATTAATTAAATAAGTCTTTTATGTGACAAACATTAAAATCTGGAAAGGAATTTCTAAACAAAAAGCCATCTTGGGCCTCCTCTGTGTACAAACATGATGCTAATTTATTATTATATATACAGATATAATGTATAATATAAACAAAAGGAACATGGATTTGGGAAAGGTCTCGAAAAACAAACACAACCGTGTTTAGGGAACAAAGAAACTTCTGCTCTCCTTATGAATGAGAAGGGGGAAAGAAGTTATGTACTCCAGATTGTTCTCATTTTAATAGCGATTGGCACTGCTTCCAGTCATGTACCCTCTAAGATAAACTGCTAGCAACCTTAGTGGCTGTCGGCTTCTGGTATATCCTTCTAAACCTGAACCCAGCTGAGATACACAGCGAGACACATTTCTGCACAAACCGGTTTAAATGGTTGAGATGGGAACTTGTCCTGTTGCCAAATTTCAATTCCAATTTAATTTCATTGGCCATGATGGTTGGGGATGTTAGGAGCCGTGGTTCAACAACATCTGCTCAGCCACAGAGAGCTTGTGGGGTAGAGTACTGTAAGGGGAATAGCCTTTAAACTGTAAACCCAGATGTCGCTTAGTAAGACTTACATTTCTTCCAGCAGGCATGTTTCAATGTGAGAAATGTGGGAGGAATAAACCTGTCAAAAGGTTTTTGCTCTGATATCATCAGTGAGCGTCAAAAAAAAAAAAAAAAAAAAAAAAGGACCAACCGTGGAGGTATTTTTATTCTGTATCTCTCAAGCCAAGGCACTTTGAATTTGTAGTCCTATTAAGAGATTAAGAATATCTAAGAATAGACTAAATTATTTCCAAGGACAGTGGAATTGAAAGCAAAGTTCACTACGTATACTGTAGAAGCTCCGAGCAAATATTAATTTATCAAACTATAATTTGCTGTTAAATCCATCGCCATTTCCCAAAGATCCTGTCAAGTTTTGTTTTTCCCCCAAGTTTTATTTGTTTTATTTATATTCCATTCCCACCGAACAGTTTGAGATCTGGGTTCTAAACAATCAAAATCCCCATATTTGTTATAATATTCATTACAATACTATTAATAATATAACTACATATCAATAAAATTACAATAGTACATATAAACGGTGTATAAAGAAAATCTTTATAAGATGTTCTACAGATAGCATCTCCCCCCAGCACGGCTCTCCGAAATGTTTAAAAATCTGGTCCCAAATTTTTTGGAAGTGTAAAAAACACCATGCACTTTTAATCATATGTGGTGGACATGCAATGAGGCAAAAAATATTGGAAAGTGATTCAATCATGGTTAGAACAAATGGTGGGAGACCAAATTTTATTTAAACCAGAAAATTTTCTCCTAGGCATAATACCGGAGGGGTTTAAGAAAGATATTCTTTATCTAATTATACATGTACTAACTGCGGTGCACATAACTTATGCACAGTATTGGAAAAAAGAAAAAAAAATAACTAGATATAATCAGAAAAGTGTTGGCCTGTGCGGAAGCTGATAGGCTCACTCTTGAACTTAAAAATAAAGGGCAATCAGAATATTTTGAAGTCTGGAACGGATTTTATGACTGGCATAAGACAAGGTGACAAGACTGGAACAAACTGTACATATTGTGATTGGACAGAAGGATAGACAATGTACTAAGTAGACTAATTGTTAATGGTTGAGACTAGCTGTATATAATGTGAATGTATGGTCACTTCAACTTCGCGGTATTGCATTGTTTTAAATGTAAAAATAATAAAAATCTATTCAAAAAAATACAATTACAATAGTACATAACATCTTCATCATCAAATTCTCTCCACATTAACATTTCATCTCTCTCTCTCTCTCTCTCTCTCTCTCTCTCTCTCTCTCTCTCTCTCTCTCTCTCTCTCTCTCTCTCTCTCTCTCTCTCTCTCTCTCTCTCTCTCTCTCTCTCTTTCCCTTCTAACTTCTGTTTCTATTGTCTAACCATTGGTAAAATACCTCCCATGTCAAGAAATATTCAGTTTCTTCTTTTTCCTTAATGAGTGCTAATCTTTCCATTTCTGCGCATTCTAATATTTTCTTAATTATATTCTCATCTGGCGGTATTTCATCATTTTTCCACTGTTGTGCAAATACCACGTTTCCCTGAAAATAAGACAGGGTCTTAATTGGGCTTATTATCCAGGGAGGTCTTATTTTCGGGAAAACAGGGTACAATTCTAGCTGCAGTTAATATATGTAAGACCAGATACATAAGTCCTTTTGTCATCTTTTTCGGGTAGAATGACCAACAAAAATATCTCAGGTATCAAATCAAGTTATTTGGGGGCTGTTGACACCCCCTGTCAGGTCTTCTTCTCCAACCTAGCATTTTCCAGGTTGGGAATTGCTCTTCCACCCCATCTGGGGAACTCATTTTCTGCTGAGTTTATTTTAAGTGTAGAATCAAGACGAAAAGTTTCACTCCACAGTCAATCACTAAGTTAACAAACATTGCTTTGTCTGTAACTGCCTATAGATAGAAGCCTTTATATTTCAAGGAATTCCCAACAGCTGGAAAATTAAGAGTGAAGCTGAAATCATGGCTTAGCCTTGCAATGCTTTGAATCAGCAAAATAACAATTCTGGCTTGCTAAATCGGGGAAGGAATCTGTACCTTAAGGGGACCCACTCATCTTTTAAAATCCTGCGAAAACCCAGTTTCTTCTTACTGAAAGCCATGCAGTCATATCCTCAGCAATTAAGAGAGGTTCAAAATTAATTTGCCAGCAATTTCTTTGCAAACGTGAAATTCTCAGTTCGCAAACTGTGAAAAAGGCAGAATGGCTCATGTAAAGCACACTCTTTTTTTAAACAAATGAATCTGAAATTGGCCTATGAGCCCCATACAGGTAACCTAGAACCCTGTCAAATAGGCATTAGAATCATATGGAGGGAAAGAAGTGACATATGACCATTTGGTTTTGGTTTTGGTTTTATTTGTATTTGTAGGCCGCCCTTTTCCCTGAGGGGACTCAGGGCGGCTCACAGAAAACCAAGGGAGGGGGGAATACAACATTGAGATTACAACACATAATAAAATAGCAAACAACATGCATACTACATTCGGGCGGGGTAACAGTCCTTATCCCCAGGCCTGACGGGCGAGCCAGTTCTTCAAGGCTATGCGGAAGGCCTGGACGGTGGAGAGAGTACGAATCTCTACGGGGAGCTCGTTCCAAAGGGTCGGGGCCACTGCTGAGAAGGCCCTCCTCCTTGTGGTTGCCAGCCGACACTGGCTGGCCGATGGAATACGGAGGAGGCCTAATCTATGAGATCTTATAGGTCGTAGGGAGGTAATTGGCAGAAGGCGGTCTCTCAAGTATCCAGATCCACTGCCATGTAGGGCTTTATGGGTGATCAATAGCACCTTGAAGCGCATCCGGAGATCGACAGGTAGCCAGCGCAGCTCGCGGAGGATAGGTGTAATGCGGGTGAATCGAGGTACACCCGCAATCACTCGCGCGGCTGCGTTCTGCACTAACTGAAGTCGCCGGATGCTCCTCAAGGGCAGCCCCATGTAGAGCACGTTGCAGTATTCCAGCCTAGAGGTCACAAGGGCCCGAGTGACTGTTGTGAGGGCCTCCCGATTCAGGTAGGGTCGCAACTGGCGCACCAGGCGTACCTGGGCGAATGCCCCCCTGGTCACAGCCGCTATATGGTGGTCGAATGACAGCTGTGGATCCAGGAGGACTCCCAAGTTGCGAACCCTCTCTGAGGGGTGTAAAATTTGACCCCCCAGCCTGAGTGTTGGATTATTGGTCAAATCTTTGGGAGGAAAACACAACAGCCACTCGGTCTTTTCCGGGTTGAGCACAAGCTTGTTAATCCTCATCCAGTCCATAACGGCTTCAAGCCCCCGGTCCATCACGTCCACCGCTTCATTGATTTGGCACGGGGCGGACAGATACAATTGAGTATCGTCCGCATATTGATGGTATCTGATCCCGTGCCTGCGGATGATCTCCCCCAGCGGTTTCATGTAGATGTTGAATAGTAGGGGGGATAAGACCGAACCCTGCGGCACCCCATATTTTAGGGGCCTTGGGGACGATCTCTGCCCTCCCACTAACACTGACTGCGACCTGTCCGAGAGGTAGGAGGAGAACCACCGTAATACGGTGCCTCCCACTCCCACCTCCCGCAGTCGTCGCAGAAGGATACCATGGTCGATGGTATCGAAAGCCGCTGAGAGGTCAAGGAGGACCAGGATGGAGGGATGTCCTTCATCTCTGGCCCTCCAAAGATCATCCATCAATGCGACCAAAGCGGTTTCTGTGCTGTAACCGGGTCTGAAGCCTGACTGGAAGGGGTCTAGATAGTTTGCTTCCTCCAAGGACCGTTGGAGCTGAAAGGCCACCACCTTCTCAACAACCTTCCCCAAAAAGGGGAGGTTGGAGACCGGGCGATAGTTGTTAAGGGCAGCTGGATCCAAGGATGGTTTCTTCAGGAGGGGTCTCACCACCGCCGCTTTCAGTGCGGCGGGGAAGTTCCCCTCCCGAAGGGAGGCGGTTACAACCGCCTGGATCCAGCCTCGTGTCACCTCACTGCAGTTAGAAACCAGCCATGAGGGACACGGATCCAAAGCACAGGTGGAGGAACTTACAGCTCTCATGGCCTTGTCCACATCCCCGGGGGTAACTTCCTGAAACTCAACCCAGAGCTGTTCTACTTGGTCCCCCTGTGCCTCGGCTGGAACTGCAGGTGTGGAGTCCAAGTCCGCCCGAAACCGAGCAATTTTGTCCGCTAAGAATTGGGCATATTCTTCAGCTCTGCCCTGCAAGGGTTCCCCCGTCTCCCTTCTGTTCAATAGGGAGCGGGTTATCCTAAACAGGGCGGCTGGGCGGGACTCAGCGGATGCGACCAGGGAGGCTATGTGTGATCTTTTAGCTGCCCTAAGTGCCCTAGTATATTCCCTGGTGCAGGTGGTTACCATTGCTCGGTTCGATGCGGACTTATCGGACCTCCAACGGTGCTCTAGGCATCTCCTCCGGCGCTTCATCTCCCGGAGCTCCTCGGTGAACCAAGGAGGTCTCCGGGATCCGCCGCCTCGGAGGAGCCGCAGTGGCGCAATCCGGTCGAGGGCCTCTGACGCTGCCGAGTGCCACGCAGCAGCCAGAGTCTCCGCCGGACTGTGGGCGAAAGTGTCAGGAATAACCCCAAGCTCTGTCTGGAACCTTGCTGGCTCCATAAGACGCCTGGGGCGGAACCACCTGGTCGGTTCCTCCTCCCTACAGTGGGGGTTTGGCCTCCGGAAGTCGAGCCTCAGTAGGCAATGGTCTGACCACGACAGGGGTATGATGTCACTCCCCCTCAGACCAAGATCACACATCCACTGCTCCGAGAGAAATACAAGGTCAAGCATGTGTCCCGCTGAATGGGTTGGGCCTCGGATTACTTGGGTCAAGCCCATGGCTGTCATGGAAGCCATGAACTCCTGCGCCCCATCAGAGTTTTCACCGAGCGACGGCAAATTAAAGTCCCCCAGGACCATCAACCTAGGGAACTCAATTGCCAGCTCGGCTACCGACTCGAGGAGCGAGGGGAGGGCTGCTGCAACGCTGTTGGGAGGCAGGTACGTTAGCAGCAGACCCACTTGACCCTTGAGGTCCAACTTTAACAGCAAAGACTCACACCCGACAATCTCCGGAGCAGGGACCCTACGAGGAGCTAACGACTCCCGGATAACAGCGGCCACACCTCCACCCCTTCCCTGGGCTCTCGGCTGATGTAGCACCTGAAATCCTTCTGGGCACAGTTCTACAAGGGGGACTCCTCCCTCTGGGCCCAGCCAGGTCTCAGTAATACATGCCAGGTCTGCCCTCTCGTCTAAAAGTAAGTCCCGGACGAGAGGTGCTTTATGTACAACAGACCTGGCATTTAGCGACAACAGCCTGAGACCAGGGTCCTGACTACTTGCGCCATCTGGTCTTGGAGTGGGACTCCTAGGGCCGGAAGAAGGGATCTCTGTAATGTAGCGAACCCTCCTTCCCCGGTAATGGCCTGCCCTAAAGTCCCCGCCGTATCTGCCCCTCCCTGTTACGACCGCAATACCCCGACCCTCTCCCGTATCTCTGGTCCCCTCAACCACCCCCGTGGCCCCCGCAATTCCCGACAGGTCCTCCGAATCACGCACACTCATGCACTCCCGCAAACAGTCCCCACGCAAAAAGTTAAAAACACAAATTTACAACAATATAATCATAAAAAGTGGGACATTCACTCATGTCAAGCATACCTCATACATAACCCATACAAAGAAAGAAGAAAAAGATGAAAGGAAAGGAAGAAATTATAATTGCGCTAGAAGTTAATTAGAATAAAGTGCGAATAGTGACACTGACGAGCATCCCCATGGCCCTATATATAGAGCCAAGGTGGCGCAGTGGTTAAATGCAGCACTGCAGGCTACTGCTAGATCAGCAGTTCAGCGGTTCAAATCTCACCGGCTCAGGGTTGACTCAGCCTTCCATCCTTCCGAGGTGGGTAAAATGAGGACCCGGATTGTTGGGGGCAATATGCTGACTCTCTGTAAACCGCTTAGAGAGGGCTGAAAGCCCTATGAAGCGGTATATAAGTCTACTGCTATTGCTATTGCTATTGCTATAATCAAAATTCAGACAGCTGACAAGTGGCTCATACTTATGACGGTTGCACTGTCCCAAGGTCACGTGATCATGTTTTGAAATCTAACGAGCAAAGTCAATAGGGAAGTCAGGATTAACTTAGCAACTGCGTTATTAACTTTGCATCTGCGGGGATTCCCTTAACAATGGTGGCAAGGAAAGTTGCAAAATGGAGCAAAGCTCACTTAACAAGCGTCTTACTTAGCCACTTGAAATTTTGGGCTCAATTGTGATCTTAAGTCAGGACTACCTGTAAATATGATTTGCGATTTTCACCCTACAAATGGCTTAAGAGATATTTCCAAAGCACCTCCAGTCCCTTGCGTTTCTTTTCATTGATCCTGGCTGTACTGCTTATGACCGGGATGGCTAATCTTTTTGTTGTCGCGTGCCGAAAGTGTGTGTGCCTGTGCGTGACAGTGCACCCGCGTGCCATCACTCATAATACAATGCGTGTGCAACCTCTGTGCTCCCCGGGCCCCACGCATGTGCATGTGACCCGGCCCAGTGCTCCCCCCACCCCCATGCATGCACACACACCCTGCATGCTATTTTGGATCTAGTAGTGTAGGCCCCCCCTTCAATCTCCTGGGACCAAAAACAGGCGGTGACGGGGCTGCGCCACAACCCGCACACGCGACCCCCACCTCCTGCACATGCAAACCCCCTCACATAAGTACATGTCTCTCGCATGCACCCTGCCCCCCACGCATGCGCAGCAGAGACCCCAAAACCAGCTGGCTAATGGGAGGCGCGGGTGAATGCGCAGCAAAGCAAACAGGGCTCTGCGTGCCACCTGTAGCATGCCTGCTATAGGTTTGCCATCACGGGCCGATGAAATGAAGCTTTAAAAAAGCGGGATTTTACAACTCTAAAATTGTATCTCTCTTAAGTTATCTGATGATTACCCAGCTCCATGCTTCTTTATTTCATTTAGGAACAGTTGTTTCCTCTCCCAAGAGTATCATTATGCCAGATGTGAACGGAGGACAAGGAGCACATTTATAACAAACACCCATGGACCAAGCAAGTAAAAAGATACAGGAAAAAGCTATATCCCCATGGTCACAAGCTAACAGGACCAGCAGGGATCCTGCCTAAATTTAGCCATACTGGAGGAGAGCTGGGGGGGGGGGGGTCGAAAGAAACTTGCAAAAGACTTGCTAACTGTCCTTACTCAAAGGATGCACAGACAAGTATACGAGTACAATCTGCAGCTGCTGGAGAGGACATGTCTGATTACAGGAACTATATTTGCCTCCAGTGACTTCGACGAGCCAAGGAGATCTGCCCGTTTTGTGTCTAGCCACAGACCAAAACTAATTGCTCTTGTGCTGTGAATGTGGGTGTACTAATCTTCTCTCCACACCCCCATTGTGAGTGAAGGCAAGAGGTCTCCACACCACTTTGTAAGGGCTAAATGTCACCAATTAGCTCTTCCATGCCTCCCCCTAAATGCGCCTTGTTGTAAACCTTTCAAAAAAATTCTCATTCAGAGGGTGACTGTCTCAGGGCTCCTCCGGTGAGGCTTAATCACTAGAGTAGAGAACAAGCATCACACGCAACAGCAAAAATTACAAGCGCTGGGAGGGGAGATGCAACTTTAGAGAAACGATTATCGAAGTAAAATGTAACTTTTCTTATAAGAAAGATGTCATTACGGTTATTTTTCAGGAAAAGGCAGCTCTAAGCCTGTCCTTTTCCGCACTCGTTGCAAGCATTTTCATTCTGTTCCGATTAGGGGAGAGGGAATGGGAAATCCATAATAAAGGTTCATGTCAAAAGCACTGTGTTAAGAGAGGACTTTCTGCAACATTTTGGTACTGTTCCCATGTCTTCGAAAAGATTTCAGAGATTAAGTTTTAGCTGCCAGAACTCTTTTTACCGTAATTAATAACGACTTGTTCTGCAGCAAAGAGTGTGGCTAAAGAAAGTAGGCAACAGCGTTTAATTTTTCTAAATAAATAAGCACAAACTAATCAAGTCTAAAGTTATATTGTTACAATGCTTTCAAGATTGGGCAAGGGCTCCTTACGTTCAGCAGAAGAGGTGCAAATTAAAAACAATGTCAGAAAGAGTTCGTCAACCATCTCAATAAATGACACGAAAAAGTCAACTGTTGGCATTTTGGATTTACAATGTGGACATTCAAAAGCGGGGACTGTGTGGATGCATGGAGAGTCAGCGAGACTCCCTGGCTTAGTAGCTGGCTCATCCTCACACAGCCATCCCAGGATGTCAAAGTATTGCTAGTACCTTTACAGACGGGAGGCACACATAGAGGGACTCGATGGCTCAGTGGCTAAGATGCTGAGCTTGTCGATCAGAAAGGTCGGCCGTTTGGCAGTTCAAATCCCTAGCACCACCTAACGGAGTTATTTGTACTAGCTTCTGCCAACCTAGCAGTTCGAAAGCACATGAAAATGCAAGTAAAAAAAATAGGAACCACTTTGGTAGGAAGGTAACAGTGTTCCATGCGCCTTCGGCGTTTAGTCATGCCGATCACATGACCACGGAGACATCCTCGGACAGCGCAGGCTCTTCGGCTTTGAAACGGAGATGAGCACCGCCCCCTAGAATCAGGAACGACTATCATATATGTGCCAGGGGAACCTTTGCCTTTACCTTACAGACGGGAGGCACGCATGACATTGTTTACAAACTTCCCCAAATTAAGAAACTTCAAATAAGACCTGCCTTTCGCTTTCCAATAGTCATTGCAACCTTCTTAGCTCTTTCCATTTGCAACAAAATGATTGTGACATAAAATATATCCAATTCCTTCCTGTCGAGCTTTTAACGTTCCTATGTAAACATTTCTGACAAAACAAACCATCGATTGCAAGAACCAGGAAACAATCAGTCAGGAGTGATTTGCCAAATCTGTCCAAATCTGAGGCCAGCTCCGTTGGCCACTGGCGGGCCACGACACTGACAGACAAATGCATTGAATAAAGATACCGAGACAGGCCTTACAGAGGTCAGGAACCAGGAATGGGAACAAGATCAGCCATCCAACACAAAGCAAGCTGTCATCTTGGTTACATGCAAAGCTTCCCCACTTCTGAAGGAACTGGGTTTATCCTGGGTGAGACTTGCCTAGTCTGAACCCTCTAAATATGTAAGGCGTAATTCCCAGCTATATAATGGCCTGTGGCTGCATGAAATTCTGACACACTAGCTTCCTTGCTGCTGATTTTAAATCTTTGCCATACTTGGTTTTGGTTTTTTTAGAGGTTTTTTTTTTTTAATGTTAATGGATTTCGGAGTCTTCTGATCGAAAGAGAACTATTTTAATAGTTAAAATAAAACCCGAGAAATGAAAAAATATTAAATAAACCAAAGAATATGGTAATGCCATGAGACATGGCTCCAAACAGATGTGGAAACCGACAGAGAAAATAATCCCCTCGCTATGCTTGTGATGAAATATGAGAAATATATCTGTTTTTGGAGAAAACCACTATGCATGTTGAAAAGTGTAACCGGTTTTGGTAGGAGTGGTCATTGTAGTTCCTTGATTGGGTTGTTGTTTATTGTTTAGCTTCTTGGTCTGAATTGGTGGTTCCTTGACCAATCACTTTTGGGGACGCAGTGGCTCAGTGGCTAAGACTCTAAGCTTGTCGATCAGAAATGTCGGCAGTTCGGCGGTTCGAATCCCTAGTGCCACGTAATGGAGTGAGCTCCCGTGACTTGTCCCAGCTTCTGCCAACTTAGCAATTCAAAAGCACGTAAAAAATGCAAGTAAAAAAATAGGAACCCCCTTTGGTGGGAAGGTAACAGTGCTCCGTGCGCCTTCGGTGTTTAGTCATGCTGGGCACATGACCAGGACAGTGCTGCCTCTTCGGCTTTGAAACTGAGATGAGCACCACCCCCTAGAGTATGGAGTGACTAGCATGTACGTGCGAGGGGAACCTTTACCTGATCAATCACTACCAATATTGACAGGACAGCCACTGCTATATAAAATGAGAGCAAATCCCACCTCCTGCTAGTACTGATGATGTTACCTAGTTTGGTAATGAAACGTCTGCAAGAGAACACCCCAATTCAGAGAGCGCCAAGAACTCCACAGTTCAACCCGGAGCTACAAATATTCTCTTCTATCAGTGCTATTTATTACATCTGTATCCCGGCCTCCTTTCTTTAAAGAATTCAGGGTAGCTAATATGTGTCTCTTACCGCCTTTATCCTCACAACAGCCTTGTCAGGTTGATTAGGATGAACAAAGTAAAGTTTATTTATTCTTGGCTGTGAACAGATCTGAACCAACCTCAAGCCTCAACCATCACTACACTGTGCTGTTACTCAACCTCTTTCTTCAAAGTTAAAAGATTCTCACGTTAGGGGTGTATTTCTCCGAGGTAACATAACCCTTTTTATTTTTGTAAATTTTATATCTGAGATGCTGAGGTTAATGAAGGGATTCATAACATGGATTAGGATGTTAAGTAACCATCTGTGACATGTGAATAGGGGGTCTGTTTCTACATCAACATTTTAATTTCTGAATAAGTGAGCAGCTAAGTATATTTAGGACTTAATTCTTTGGAAACAGCACTCCTGACAGCATACTTACTACGTTATTACTTTCACGTCAAAATGTATCTGCCTACAATCATATATCTTCAATTAAGCCTTGAAGTAACGAATTTTACCATTTCGTTAAGCAAAAGGTGTGCACATTTTAAAATGAGAAACTTAAAAGTGGCTGTAAAAAATTACTTTGATGCTGTTTTTTGTTTCTTTTTTTTTTCTTAAATATTGAGGACAATTTTAAAAGGGACAGTTTAAGAGAAAAGCTCTCATGAAAAAAAAAAGCCCTAAGCAACTTGGAAAATTTTACTGCCCGTGGAAAACAAAATGATTGCTTCTGTTCTCATCTCACATTCAGAAATGAACTAGGACTGGGAGAAGAAATGTAATTCAACTTTGATAATGACACAGCGTCCTCAGGGCAGTCATGCAGTATATTGTCCTCCAATCAATTAGTATAGACAGAAACAGGAGAGATTTCCCCAAAGATTCTACTTTTCAGGATATCCCCAAAACTACCACCGTACCACTCGACCTAACGGTAAAGATGATCTTGCAAAATCTGATCGAAAAGAATGCAAATGATAATGAAATCTAAACCTGTCAGCTACTTTCTTCCCTTTACAGGTTACTTGTCCCAGCTTCTGCTAACCTAGCAGTTCAAAAGCACATAAAAAATGCAAGTAGAAAAATAGGAACCTTCGGCGGTTCTCTGCCCTAGTGACCCACTGGGTGGGCATGGCCGTGGTTGGCATGGCCAGGGGATGTGACAGGCAGCACTCAGTCTCCTGTACCACCACCCCGGGGGGAAAATCCATTTAACAACTGTTTTACTTAGCAACTGAAATTTGAGGCTTGGTTGGGGTCATAAGTCGAGGACTACCCATCTTCTTAATGAATTTGTGGTCATCCAGTACATCCCGTATAGGAAGCGGTGGCTCAGTGGCTAAGACAGTCAGCTTGTCGATCAGAAATACCTAGCTCCGCGTAACGGAGTGAGTTCCCGTTACTTGTCCCAGTTTCTGCCAACCTAGCAGTTCGAAAGCTTGTAAAAATGCAAGTAGAAAAATAGGAACCCGCTTTGGTGGGAAGGTAACAGAGCTCCATGCGCCTTCGGCATTTAGTCATGCCGGCCACATGACCACGGAGACGTCTTTGGACAGCGCTGGTGCCTCTTTGGCTTTGAAATGGAGATGAGCACCGCCCCCTAGAGTCAGGAACGACTAGCAGATATGTGCAAGGGGAACTTTTACCTTTAATCTAGCCCAGTTGCCTTTTGGAAAAAAAACCACATCATGTTCAGCTATTCTGTCCCATGAGCAGGCTTCCCAATTCGAAGAGAGTCGGGCAGCTGGAATCCAGCTTCAATAGAGACAATAAATCAAACATACAAGCAATGCTGTTTTGCCACAATCCAATCCTCCAGTGCCACACAGGCATAGCCGATGTCAGAAAAAGGGGATTTGGAAGAATTAGGCTCAAGCCCAGATCCTCACA
>NW_028261388.1:8711438-8753938 GCF_051295495.1 Thamnophis sirtalis | reverse complement strand
TGTGTCACTGCCACATCACCAACTGTCCCGTTAAAATGAATGGGACTGTCACTGAGTCAAAAGTAGGTCAGAGGAGGAGCTGCTGCGGGATAGATTTTTAGATTTTTTTAGATTTTATTTGTGATTTATAGGCCGCCCTTTTCCCTGAGGGGACTCAGGGCGGCTTACAATTCATGGGAGGGGGAGTGCAAGACAAAACATAAGACAATACGTGAATGAGAAGAAAAAAATAAAGCAATAAAACACAACTTTCATTCAACATTCGGGTGGGGCGAATTAGAATCTTATCCCCAGGCCTGACGGGATAGCCAGATCTTAAGGGCTGTGCGGAAGGTATGGACGGTGGTGAGGGTGCGAATCTCCATGGGGAGATCGTTCCAAAGGGTCGGAGCTGCTACTGAGAAGGCTCTCCTCCGCGTAGTCGCCAGTCGGCACTGACTGGCGGATGGAACTCGGAGGAGGCCTAATCTGTGCGATCTAATAGGTCGAAGGGAGGTAATCGGCAGGAGGCGGTCTCTCAAGTACTCAGATCCACTACCATGGAGGGCTTTATGGATGGTAAGTAGCACCCTGAAGCGCACCCGGAGATTAACAGGTAGCCAGCGCAGCTCGCGGAGGATAGGTGTTATGTGGGCGAACCGCGGTGCGCCCACGATCACTCGCGCGGCCGCATTCTGGACTAGCTGAAGTCGCCGGATGCTCTTCAAGGGCAGTCCCATGTAGAGCACATTGCAGTATTCCAGCCTAGAGATCACAAGGGCTCAAGTGACTGTTGTGAGGGCCTCCCGGTTCAGGTAGGGTCGCAACTGGCGCACCAGGCGGACCTGGGCAAATGCCCCCCTGGTCACAGCCGATAAATGATGGTCAAGAGTCAGATAGAGATGACACCTGCTCTTTTAAAATTATAATTTAAATCAAATTGATTTAAATCAAGCCCCTTTTCTAGAGACTAAATGTAATAAATCCAATCCAATCCAATCCAACTTAAATCGTGATTTAAATCGTGACTTAAGTCGTGATTTAAACAATGACTTAAATCGTGACTTAAATCGTGATTTAAATCGTGACTTAAATCGATTTGATTTAAATCATGACTTAAATCGATTTGATTTAAATCAAATCTACCCAGGTTATCAACCGACAAGTTGCTACTTGGTGATACTTTTTGTGTGCTAGCTTCTAACAGTAAGTATAGTAAAAAAATAAAACCTGAACTCATATTAATTTCATTCATTTAGAGCAGTGGTGCCCAATCTTCCCAGCTTGGCTGCCCGGCTCGACCTTACGTGGAGGGTGAGGGTGGCAGACACCCAGGCGTGCCCACAGCTCCATTTGTACGAACAGTGGATGTGTGCACCTTCCACTCGCACAAATGGAGCTTCATGCATTGAGGGGGGGGGGCAGTCCTTGCCCTTGCGTGTGAAGCTCCACTAACATACCCAAATAGTTTCACCCACAAGCCCAAGCACCCTCCACTTGCGCGACTGGAGCTTTCCATGTGCACATGTCCATTTCTCCCACGGCTCAGTTTCAAACAGGCCACGGCCCAGAAGTGGGGCATGGCCCAGGAGTTGGGGACGCCTGATTTAAAGAGTTTCCAATTTAATCCTCCTAAAACCAAGCTTGGGACCTTCTGAAAAGGGTTAAGAGACCTGCATACTTGAGATTGTTTTTGATTGGGGAGGAGGAACGCTACATTTTACTGTGTGTCATCCGGTATTCCTGAGGAGTTTTAGGGTGGGGTACGTTATAAATGTACTTAAGACTCCCCCATCCCAATATTATAGCAAGGTTAGTTGCTGTAATAAACCTACTGATACATCTCAACATGTCAGCATGCGAACAAGGGAGGGCAGGGGAAAGCAATATATAAGATGACCATTAATCACTTGGCAAATTTGAAGATGTGTGGGAAACAGTCTGCTTCGTATCACTAGCTGTTTTCATATAATTAACCCTCCAATAATATTGTACTGTACTTATCTCATGGCAAGACGCCCAAAGAGGAAACCACAAACATCTAACCACAAAATAGCTGTTCTTTTCCGTCCCTGGCATTACAGGTTAGCTCACTGGAACAGAATCCTAGGTATTTAGCAGTGGAATACTACATATTTCCAAAGTACTAATTTCTAGTAATCTCTTAAAACCTGCAAATGCTTTCTGAAACATGTGCAGGCCTGTGAATGTCAACTGTATTTCCAAGATAACTGCATAACAACATTTGGGTAGAACTCACATTATGATGTTATGAAATACACACGTTGAATTCATGGTCTAAATGAACATGAAGACAGCTATGTACATTTTATTTATTCACCTAATCAAATTCTGAGTGGCATATGGTTTGTTGTTCTTTAAATTTAAAAATAAACATATATTTTAATCAAGGTTATGGCTCCTATCTTTTAATGCAAACTTCTAAATCATGATGGCCAAAGCCGAGGTGGCGCAGTTGTTAAATGCAGCACTGCAGGCTACTTCAGCTGACTGCAGTTCGGCGGTTCAAATCTCACCGGCTCAGGGTTGACTCAGCCTTCCATCCTTCCGAGGTGGGTAAAATGAGGACCCGGATTGTTGTTGGGGGTGATATGCTGACTCTGTAAACCGCTTAGAGAGGGCTGAAAGCCCAATGAAGCGGTATATAAGTCGAACTGCTATTGCTACTGCTAAACAAGAAAAAGGCCCTATTTATATTTTTGAAAGGGAACCTGAAAAAGCAGCACTGGATGTTTAATTTAAAAGGCAATTCACATCTAGGGAACTTCTAGTTTGTTTTTAAACTGCAGCCTGGCCGAGAGCGAAAAGAAAGAAAGGAACCAAATGTTGTAAAATTCAAATGCTTCCCACCATCACCCTTGTAACATCAGCCATGTTCTCAGCGGAGTTTCAGGAACCGAGAGCTGCAAATGGGAATGTGTCTCGTTGTTGGTGACCCAGTCCTAACCATTCTGGGCAACTGGGACACAGAGGTCTGCTGTAGCCCCAAGCAACTTGTCCTCAGAGGCCTGAGAACCAAACCAGCTGTTTCTCCCTGCCCCCCCCTCCTTGCCCCTACCCAGGGCTATTATTTTGTATCTGGGGATGACAGAAACATGATTAACAGCTAAAGGCCAGTTCCCATAATGCACCAAAGGGACAAAAGGGCTTTGTGACCGACAAGAGGGAATCTTAAAAAGGAAACCAAGCAGCCTCACTCATTCTTCCCGGAATGGCTGTGAATGGAGACAACCCGAAACTTTAGCCCTTAAAAGCTTCTCCTGTTACTGCAGGCTCACCTTGCAGGCAAATGCTTTCCTGAGAGGCGGAGAAATCAGCCGCCTATTGGAAATGCAAACCGCTGTTCCAAGCCAGAGATAATGGTTGGGAATGGAGGAGCTGGCTTGTAATTCAGGACTAGCTTGTCTGCAGCCCCGATTTCCTCTCTGACAACATCACTACGGACTTTATCTGGGGGGAATTGTAGGAAGTTATCACCCAGCCCTCTCCCAGAAAAAATGAAATATCCTGGGAATTATTGAAAAGGCAGAATATTACACTTCCCTGGATGTGAAAAGGAAGAAAGGGTAAGCTCCCTGCAGCTTCTTGCCGAGAGAGAACCGAGGTGGCGCAGTGGTTAGAGTGCAGCACTGCAGGCTACTTCAGCTGACTGCAGTTCAGCAGTTCGGCTGTTCAAATCTCACCGGCTCAAGGTTGACTCAGCCTTCCATCCTTCCGAGGTGGGTAAAATGAGGACCCGGATTGTTGTTGGGGGCAATATGCTGACTCTGTAAACTGCTTCGAGAGGGCTGAAAGCCCTATGAAGCGGTATATAAGTCTAACTGCTATTGCTATTGCCCCCCCCCCACTTTGTCAATGGGCCATTAAGATGCCCAAGCCAGTCCCTTTATATAATAAAGAGTTCTCCCCTTCAGCTCCAGGATGGTGGGATTAAGGCATGATTAGCCTTTAGCCACTCACCACATGGCATCTGAGAGCTCAACCAAACCTGGATTAAAAACATAGCCTAGATAGTTGCCCCTGCTTGGCCCTGTGGGAATCTGACAACCAATCAGAATGCATTTCTTACACAGGAACAGGAAACAAAGAGGTGGGGCTGAACAGATTATAAAAAGCCCAGCAAGCCCCTCCTTGGCCCCTTCTTCACCCAACATTGAAGCATGTGATCAACTTGTCTGTTCAGGGCTCAAGCCATGTGGTCCTGTCCACCAATAAACCATCTTTCCAAGCAGCCTCCATGTCTCCAGTGTCTTTTTCCCCACTTGGAGCCGAACCCAGAAGGACATTTCTTTCAACAAAATGAAAGCCATGAATGCAGGCCAGCAAGGTACAGTTAGCTTCAGGAGTGTGTGTCTCTCCCAAACAAGTCAACAGTAAACAGTAACAGAGTTGGAAGGGACCTAGGAGGTCATCTAGTCCAACCCCCTGTTCACGCAGGAGACCTGTACTAGGGATTCGAACCGCCAAACTGCCGGCGATTCTGATCGACAAGGGTCTTAGCTACTGAGCCACCTAGTCAGACAAGGGGGAAGTTACATTTCTTTCTGTGTGTTGATTTTTTTTAAAATCCCAACTTTTATTTCTTTACAAATAACTCAAGGCAGTGAACCGATTTAATACTCCTTCCTTCTTCCTGTTTTTCCCCACAAAAACAATCCTGTGAGGTGGGTTGGGCTGAGAGACAAGGACTGGCCCAAAGTCATCCAGCCAGCTTTAATGCCTAAAGCGGGATTAGAACTCACCATCTCTTGGAGACTGGCCCAAAGTCATCCAGCCAGCTTTAATGCCTAAGGCGGGACTAGAACTCACCATCTCTTGGTGATTGGCCCAAAGTCATCCAGCCAGCTTTAATGCCCAAGGCGGGACTAGAACTCATCATCTCTTGGTGACTGGCCCAAAGTCATCCAACCAGCTTTAATGCCCAAGGCGGGACTAGAACTCATCATCCCTTTGTGACTGGCCCAAAGTCATCCAGCCAGCTTTAATACCTAAGGCGGGATTAGAACTCACCATCTCTTGGTGATTGGCCAAAAGTCATCCAACCAGCTTTAATGCCGAAGGCGGGACTAGAACTCATCATATCTTGGTGATTGGCCCAAAGTCATCCAGCCAGCTTTAATGCCTAAGGCGGGACTAGAACTCACCATCTCTTGGTGATTGGCCCAAAGTCATCCAGCCAGCTTTAATGCCTAAGGTGGGACTAGAACTCACCATCTCTTGGAGATTGGCCCAAAGTCATCCAGCCAGCTTTAATGCCTAAGGCGGGACTAGAACTCACCATCTCTTGGTGATTGGCCCAAAGTCATCCAGCCAGCTTTAATGCCTAAGGCGGGACTAGAACTCACCATCTCTTGGAGATTGGCCCAAAGTCATCCAGCCAGCTTTAATGCCTAAAGCGGGATTAGAACTCACCATCTCTTGGAGATTGGCCCAAAGTCATCCAGCCAGCTTTAATACCTAAGGCGGGATTAGAACTCACCATCTCTTGGTGTTTGGCCCAAAGTCATCCAGCCAGCTTTAATACCTAAGGCGGGATTAGAACTCACCATCTCTTGGAGATTGGCCCAAAGTGGAGTGGAGTGGAGTGGAGTGGAGTAGAATGGAATGGAGCGGAACAGAACAGAGAACAGAACAGAACAAAAAACAGAACAGAATTCATTATTGCCCAAGGGTAATGGGACACACAAGAAATTTGTCTCCGATGCATAAGCTCTCAGTGTACATACATGCAATATATGAGCTTTATTTTTTCCTTTCAATTGCAGAAAAAGAAGCAGCTGCTGTAGAAAGATCCTGTTCTTACATTCCACAATTTCATGTTTTTCTTAAGAAAAACATTTTCACAGAGGGTTTTTTTAAAAAAATTATTATTATTATTATTACTCTGCCTCCCTTAAAAAGCAAACCCTTGCAACTGAGGAAGATGAGGCCAAATCAGGCCAGACCAAATAGGGCTGTGATGCAGCTGAGAAGGGACTACAGAGCTGAATCCCAGAATATAGAGGGCCATAAAGCAGAAAGTTTGGGGCCAAATAATTCTTCAAGTTTCTTCCAACATTGCAAGCCTGATTTTATACTCAAGTTATATTTGTCTTGTGAGAATTTCATCAGAGGACCCATAAGCTAGGAAACAGCAGCATTCTTTGAAAGGGCTCCAAGGAGAATGATCAACAAGCTGAAATAACTTTTACCGACAATCTAAATCATAAACCCAGCTGAAAGCACCTCCGTGCTAGATTTTCCAGAAATAGTTTTTAAAATAAGAGGCAGATGGATTTAAAACTGGTGCCATAAAAATGTATATAATATGCTTCCATTCCATTCTATGAAGGTTTTTTTTTTTTGAATGCACAGTAGCACTTACACATTGTAAGAAAACAGCCTCTGGACGTCAATTGCTTGATATTAGGGCCACCGCAGAGAAAGTGGAAGCTTATTAAATTAGAGGTTGCAGAATAAAAGGTTCCAAAAATGGATCTTGGCTTGGGAACATCAAAAGTGCTTCTCACTCACATAGCTGATGGAATTACTGCAGCAGTTAAATTTCATCCAGCTTCACTTCAGCAATCTTTGTGGATTTCTAAATTTATGTATGATGGTAAAAGGATACCTGCACACATTCTCACATATTCACCATGGGAATGGCAAATAGCAGCAGACAAACTATATGCATTGTCTAGGTCAGGGGCGAACTTCAACTCCCAGAATTCCCGAGCAGCTGTCAAACAGCAAATCAAACAGTCCAGAACCAGACCACAACTCAGAAGTATCGAAAAAGCAACCCTAATTTTACATCACCAAACACCAGTGGTGGGATTCAAATAATTTAACAACTGGTTCTCTGCCCTAATGACCAGCTGGGTAGGCGTGGCTTGGTGGTCATGTGACTGGGTGGGTGTGGCCAACTCAGCATCACTCACTTCACCTTAGCTGTTACAATGCAATAAGGGTTAACTGGAGAGGCAGTTTCTGTAAGCAGGACACTAAAGATCAGGCTAGAAACAACACCAGAATGTTTCCTTCCTGCCTTCCTTGCAGGATTAGTCCAGTAAAGTGGAAAAAAACAAAAGGAGATTTCTTCCAACAACGGTTCTCCCAACTGCTTAGAAAGTTAACAATCGGTTCTCCTGAATAGGTGCGAGCTGGCTGAATCCCACCACTGCCAAAGACCATGCCGCAGGCCAACAGCCAATCAACAATCAGACCATGACTCAGAAGTAACAAACAGCATCCACATTAATTTGCATCACATAAAAAGGTATTTAACGGCCAATATTCTGACAGACGAGCACAATTCAAAGTGCACTGACGATGACTCCTCTAATAGTGATGAAACATTTGCAACCAAATTGCCAAGCTTGGAGCTCAAACCAAACAGCCCAACTACCAGCCCAAGCTACTAATATTCAAACACATTTCAACTATTTGGGCCATTAAAAAGCCTGAGCCAGTCTATTCTACATAACAAAGATCTCCCCCTTCAGCTCCAGGGTGATGGGATTAAGGCATGATAGTATTAGCCCTTTACCCATCTCACCACAGGGCACCTGAGAAGAAGCAATGCTCAACCATACTTGGACTCAAAACACAGCCTAGAGTTGTCCCTGCATGACACCATGGGAGTCTGACAACCAAGCAGAATACAAGATCAATATCAAAGGCCAGAAAGGGCATGAAACCAGGGAGTTTCAGCATCTCAGTCTCTTTTTCTTCTTCACCCAACATCTGGAAGCATGTGATCCCCCTTTTCTGTTCAGGACTCAAGCCATGTGATCCTGTCCACCATTAAAACCATCTTTCAAAGCAACCTCCATGTTTCCAGTGTCTTTTTTCCCACTTGGAAACTGAACCCAGAAGGACATTTCTTCCAACAGATGACTGTGTAGATATTATGGTTTTGAAAACAAAAGATAAAAGATTGTGTTACCTGAATCACAGGTTATTTGGTCCTATTTAACTGCTTTGGCTCATATTTCTTTAAAACACTTCTGCAAAAACTGTAGGAAGGGGGGGGGAATACGCTATCATTAAGATATTTCATGAAATGGGACCCCAATCTCAAATTCCAGTTAGAATTATAAAAACTCATTAGTCAGGGAGCAAATCCGAAACGAGTAAAACGAGAACTCATATTTACAAAAGTGGATTTGACTGTTCTCAGCCTCAAATGAGTCATTTTGGAATACGTTTTAATATTTAACGTTAGCAAAACTGAAAATCCCAATGTTTAATTATAAACTACAGTGTTAAGTTCCATATGCCCCTCCTTTTTTATATTCTTTTTTTACATACTTATTTGCACACATGAGAAAGTGATCTTTAACGACTCCTTTCCACGGACAACTCTAGCTTTACATGTTCCTTTCCAATGCTTAGTACAAAATTCAGACACATCCACTGTGAATCACTGCTAAGGATTTATCACCATAGTAACTAATCTCGCCTATTGTCCATGCAACTTAAAGAAAATTGCTGGATGTCTTAAAGCGATGTTGCAATGGATCTGCATTAAGTACGTGTCATGAACAAAATGAAATATTTAGCCTATAAAATTTTTACTGGAATCATTCAGCATTTAAAAGAAGCCGTCCAATTCTTTGGACTCAATTCCAGAAAGATGATTTGCTATATATGTGGGAGAGAGCCAACAGCACATCAGTTTGCCATTTTTAAAACAGCCATATCTATGACTGGAATTATGTCAAAGCTTCAAGGTGCAAAAAAAAAAAAGGTATCTATGTTTTAAAGAGTTTCACACAGGTGCTGAATTCATGTTGCCATGTCTTCCAAAATTCTAAGGATGGGTAAAGAAAAAAGCAAAAATATTTAGGACAAACCAGATAGGAATTTAAGGTGCTGCACAGGTAATCAGTACAGGTACGGGAAGTTATGAAAGGAAAAGTGAACCAAGAGAATAATAAGAGGCCCAAGAGGGAGACCTGAGACCCATCGTCAAGGGGAAAGATTAAGAAAAAAGGCCATTCCGTGAAACTAGAACATTGTGTGAGATAAATAAGGTTCAAACCAAGGTTCTTACCAACTAAGGCAATTCAAACATGTGTAGGAAATTAAAACCCACCCCTCTCCTAGAAAAACGAAATATCCTGGGAAATATTGAAAAGGCAGAATATTATATTTCCCCGGATAAGAAATGTTTTGAGGCAGAAAACAGACTCACTCTTAATAACCCCCACCTTTGTCAATGGGCCATTAAAATGCCTGAGCCAATCTATTCTACATAACAAGGATCCCCCTTCAGCACCAGGGTGATGGGATTAAGGCATGATAGTATTAGCCCTTTACCCATCTCACCACAGGGCACCTGGGAAGAAGCAATGCTCAAAAAAACCTTGGACTCCAAACACAGCCTAGCTAGAGCCCGCGATGCTCTAGCTGCTCGGCGGAGCGTCGCGCAGGCACTGTATGCTCCGCATGCAGGTGCGGAAGCCCCAAAAACCTCCAATACTGATAAGGAGTGTGGGCGGGCTGCTGGGTCCTCCAGAGCACCATACCGGAATGGTACCTGGTGCTCCTGGCAAGCACCGGTAATCCCGTACCGGTCGTAACCCATCACTGCTGTGGCTCAAGCGCTTTGCCAGTGAAAACAGAGCTCGGGAGGCTCCCCAGCTCTGTTTTTGCTGACAGAGGCACAGCGGGCCAGTCTAAGCACCTCGTGGGCCAGATCTGGCCCGCGGGCCTTGAGTTTGACACCCCTGCTCTATGGGTTATCTGACACAAAAACCCAAATGGAACAGGTTCTTATTAGAGTATCTATTGGAAGATGAGGTGTGAATTGAAAAGGAATTATTCTTTCAAGGACTTTGAATAAAAAAGGAAAGGAGAGACACTTGGTGGATATTAGGGCAAAGAAAAGGGTCAAATGAAGATTTCATTCTAATGAAGATCACACATAAACACTGTAGGAAGTTAGGACCCACCTAAACCTAGAAAATGCAATATTTTAGGAAGTATTAAAAAGGCAGAATATTTCCCCTAAAAAGAGAAGTAGAAACTCAGAGATGCAGAAACTCAGCCCCACCACCACCACCACCACCTTTATCAACGAGCCATTAATGCCTGGGCCAGTCTATTCTACGTAACAAAGATCTGCCCCCTTCAGGCAGAGCCATTTCATTGCCCTTCATTGCACCACCCACCGGGTTTCAACCAAACTTAGCACACTGACAACCTACAAAGCTAGCTATCATCTCTGACAGCAACCTATCAGGATACTCTTCCTGTGCCCCAGGAAGTTCAAAGCCCAGAGAGGGCATAAAACCCAGGGACTCTCAGCATCTCTTCCCTTTTCACCCAGGAGCTCCAAGGCATGTGATCCTGTCCACCATTAAAACCATCTTTTCAAAACAGCCTCCGTGTTTCCAGTGTTTTTCCCCCCACGTGAAACTGAACGCAGATGGGACATTTCTTCCAACAAAATGTTTTCAGGAGTCAGCTCCCCTCCCAAAATTGAAAGAAAACAGTTTACTGGCCTCAGACTAAAAAGAAGGAAAGAAGGGAGGTGGGATAAATGAAGGAAAGAGTGAAAAAGATCAGAATGAAGGATAGTATTAGAAAGCCCAGTGATCATTTTGGCTACCCACTCTTCTATAAATTGGGGGGTTGGTAATTCTGATAAATGCTAGCTAGAATTAGTACACTGTTTAAACTGAACTTGGATACAAAAAAATACAAAAATAATTATCGAAATCAGCAGGCTTCGGCAAACAAGAACAGTTGGTAAAGGTGAAGATAGAAATGATGGAAAAGCAGCGAACGTCTTCGTGGGAGATTTTGCTTATTAAATTTTCCCCACTCCAGTCAAAATCAAAATAGGCGGAGAGGTTGAGATTTGGAAAGACTGGATGGAGATAAATGCAACAGATCAAAAGAGATGAGACACATATAAAACCTCCACATGGTTGAAAGCCATACTCTTCCCTACATTCCTAAGATATCAATATTTAATGCTGCAGATATTCTCCAACTCTGCCTCCAAGCAATCTTGTTAAATTTCCCACCAGACCTTCTAAAGCTTATTCCAATATGGCTGGCCATCCCACTGCTAGAAACCTCCTAGATCAGTGTTTTTCAACCTTGGCAACTTGAAGATGTCCGGACTTCAACTCCCAGAATTCCCCAGCCAGCGAATGCTGCCTGGGGAATTCTGGGAGTTGAAGTCCGGACATCTTCAAGTTGCCAAGGTTGAAAAACACTGTCCTAGATAAACCTTCCTTACCCTGATGCCCTCCAGATGTGTTGGAAAGCACAGCTTCATCCTGGGTGGGAACCATGAAAATGGGAGTCCAACACATCTGGAGCACGTCAAGCTGGGTAAAGTTGTTTTAAAGTCACAAAATGATGTTGCTACCAGATCTTGTGAACCCGTCAATACGTGGTTGGGGAACGAGAGAGCCAAGGGTACCAATAAGGCCTAAAAGATCCTTGGTGGGTGGGCTACAGCAAGAGTACTGTGAACTTGGCAACTGACGATTAAATCTGTTTTAATATGCAGATTAAGCTCCGTAACTATTGATTCTGAATAACAAACACAGAGAAGCAAAGTTGTTTCTGAGCTGTATTTGCTGGGGATTGAAAGACACTGCAGTCCAACACAACTGGAAAACATCATATTGTGAAAGGTTGAGCAAGGGTATCCAGGGAAAAGTTGGCGTTGAACTTCCAAAACCTGCAAATTTAGGAGCTTTCAGCTATTAAATGTTCCAATTCTGAAGATCTTGGGCCTGGCATAGTAAGTAGGATATTATGGAGCCAAGCAATTATTATTTTCTTATTGGACATAAGAAATAGATCTAACTTCCAAGTTTAACCATATGGATGAGCCACGAGGGTGCAGTGGTTAGAGTGGAGTACTGCAGGCTACTTCTGCGGACTGCTGGCAGCCTGCAATTTGGCAGTTCAAATCTCACCAGGTTCAAGGTTGACTCAGCCTTCCATCCTTCCAAGGTGGGTAAAATGAGGACCCAGATTGTTGGGGGCAATAGGCTGATTCAGTAAACCGCTTAGAGAGGGCTATAAAGGATTGTAAAGCGACATATAAGTCTAAGTGCTATTGCTATATGAGGTACACAACTTCCAAGGAAGAAATGGTGAACTGAAGGCATCTTTACTTCAGAACCAATGACTTCAGTGGAACGAAGAGCTGAGAAACAAGATTCATCTCTGGATAAGGAGATGACTTCAGATTGCACACAAGTGCTCCACACATTTACTCTTCGCGAGAAGACTATAAGATAGTGATAAGAAGTCATTTCTTTATATATTTCTACCCTTTTTTTTTACTATGTTCTTATTTCTTTCTTTTTTTCTATTTTTCTTTGTATTTTGTCTTATCTGCACCTTCTATTTTTTTTCTTTTCTTTTTATAACGCAGCTTTTTCCAGAGCACATTTTGAACAACTAGACCTCATGGGAGGTTTCTTGGAGTTCTGTTTGAGCAAAGACTGAATTTGTGGAGCACCAGTTGTTGAAGATATGACTGTAAATGTGCTGTGTGTGTGTTTGTGTGTGTGTATTTGTTTTCGTAGATTTTCACAGGTACAGGTATGCAGGTTTTGGCATATTCAAGTCTTTTCCAGTGTAAGATTGAGAGTATCTTGGCGATTTTCGAAAAGGTCCCACTCGTCATCTTCAGGCTGGTGCCTTCGGCTTCGTGGTTGTGCGAGCAAAGCGTGATTGGAGCTGCCGTCTTTCTATAAATATTGGTGGGCGGGTGTGGAGTGCAGGCTTTGTTGCTGTAAGCAGATTGGTTGGCTGTGTTGTAACATCTTGATTAGTTGATGGAGTTGATGTTTGCAGATTAGTTGGCTGCTTCGTAACATCCTGTGTGGCTGAAGTACTGGCTGTGTGCCTATTGTTCTTTTGTGTTGTAACGACCTGGGTAATGGGCTGTGTGATGACATCCTGAGCTCAATTGTAGTGATATCCTGAGTCCTGTGCTGCAACCTCCTGGAAGGTTGGCTGCGTTGTAACATCCTGAGCCTTTGTGTTGTAACTCCTGAGTTCTGTGATGTAATGTCCTGAGCAGTTGGCTGAAGTGTAACATCCCGGGCTTTGGTTCCGAGTTTGCGGTCTGGCCATGTGTTCATGGCGTGTGTCAGTTTGCTTAGTGTGGGGGTCAGAGGGGGGTGCAGCAGTTGGTGATGCCGCCGTGGTTTGACTTCTGGATGGTGGTTGCATTTGGTCTATGGGATGGGTTTGAGTCTGGTGAGGGTGATTGGTGGTTGCATCCTGTGTTGTTCTGGCTCTGGTGTCAGTCTTCGTGACAAGCACAAAGCCGAAGGCACTAGCCTGAAGATGACGAGTGGGACCTCATTGAAACGTCGTCAAGATACTCTCAATCTTACATGGGAAAAGACCTGAATATGCCAAACCTGTGGGTTTGTGTGGACATCTGGAAACAAGCTCTAGTCAACAAACGAGCCCCACCCACCACCCAGGCCATTACAACACAAAACAACAATAGACACCCAGCCAGCACCAATCTGCACCAATCTACCAATCATGATACAACCACACAACCAATCATTCCACTTATTGAAACAAAGCCAGCACTCCACACACCCCCACCAAGATTTATAGAAAGACGGCAGCTCCGATCACGCTTTAAGCCCAAAACCCAGCCTGAAGATGGTGAGTGAGACCTCGCTGAAACGTTGCCAAGACAATCTCAATCTTGCACGGGAAAAGACCCAAGAGGAGGGAATATTTAAATTGGATTGATGTTAAATGAAGGCGTGATGACTTACTATGAACGTGTCCCACTGTTTTATTTGTATCTTCTTGTATATTTGTATTATATAGTTTTATAGTTTTGATATGGCCAAATGATTAAATCAATAAAGATTCTATTCTATTCCATACCATTCCAACCTAGCCTAAGCCAAACCTAGCCTATCCAAACCAATAAGAATCAGCTCTCCCCTTGATGGCGAACCAATGGCATGTCTGACACAGGTGACATATGAAGCCCATTCTGCGGACACGTGAGCCGTCCCCAGCTCAGCTCCACCACGCATGTGCGCGTGCCTCCTGCCGGCCAGCTGATTTTTAGGTCTCTGCCGCACTTACAGGAGATGCCCATGCAGGAGATGTGCATGCTTGTGTGGGGGGTTGCATGTGCATGCATGGTTGTGGGGGAAACACAGGTGGGGTGCGGTGTGCCCCCCTCGCGCCCTGTTTTTGTTTTTAGGAGGCTTCAGGGAGGCCTGCTAGACCCAAAATGAGGCACAGGGGGGGTCACATACATGTGTGTGGGGAGCGGGGAGTGTCACGCGCATGCGTGGGGGCGAAGGAGTCATGCGTGCATGCACAGGTGGCGGGGCCCATTGCATTATGGGTTTGGACATGCACACTCTCACTCACGCACATGTGATTTCAGCAGGCAAGGAGGAAAAAGGTTAGCCATCACTGAACTATATAAATCAACATATGGCAGTTTGTGTTCAGTTCAGTTCAGTTCAGTTGAGTTTATTTATAGGCCGCCCTTTTCCCTGAGGGGACTCAGGGCGGCTAACAACTTGTATGGGAGGGGGAGACATACAATAACATAAAAACACAATATATAATTAAAACCAAGCAACATTCATACAACATTCGGGTGGGGGCGGACTATGGTCTTACCCCCAGGCCTGGCGGGATAGCCAGATCTTGAGGGCTGTGCGGAAGGTCTGAAGGGTGGTGAGGGTACGAATCTCCACGGGGAGATCGTTCCAAAGGGCCGGAGCTGCTACAGAAAAGGCTCTCCTCCGCATAGTTGCCAGCCGGCACTGGCTGGCAGATGGCACTCGGAGGAGGCCTAATCTGTGAGATCTTATGGGTTGAGAGGAGGTGATTGGCAGGAGGCGGTCTCCCAAGTACGCAGATCCACTACCATGAAGGGCTTTGTAGGTAGTAAGAAGCACCTTGAAGCGCACACGGAGATCAACAGGTAGCCAGTGCAGCTCGCGGAGGATAGGTGTTATGTGGGCGAACCGAGGTGCACCCACAATCACTCGCGCGGCCGCATTCTGGACTAGCTGAAGCCGCCGGATGCTCTTCAAGGGCAGCCCCATGTAGAGCACATTGCAGTATTCCAGCCTAGAGGCTTGTGTGTTTTTATTCTAAACAGAATATACCCTCCTTCCCTTGCTACTTTTACCGAGTCTACATTCCACATTAGCTTATACATTATAGCTGCAATTTTTAATTTTCTCTCTTAGTTTTAATTAAAAAATAAAGCTCCTTTAAGCCTCTCACCCGACTGCCTAAAGAGCAGATTTAAAGTTGCATAATAAAGCGTTTAAGCCAAACAGACAGAAAGAGTTGCCAGAAGCCAATGATCAAACGTCGAAGCAATGCAATCATCGCGACCAAGCCAAGTGAGAGGAAAGTCAGCCAAAGAAAAAGCAGACAGAATTATGACTGCTTTTCTTCTCCTCCGTGGATCCCAGGAGTAGCTTTAGGAAAGGTTTACTCCATTCGCTTAACTCAGTTGCCAAAGTTTAGGTCTTCTTCTTCTTCCTCTTTTTTTTTTTTTTTTTGCGCTCATCCCCACAAAAAGTCAACAATAGAAAAATCCAGGAATGAAATCTCAAAGAAGGCCACTGGCCCGCTGAAGTGATATATAGCTAGGTTATGAATATACAGCAATCTTTCAAAGGCTAGGCCTTGCTATAGAAATGCAGCATGCACGGGGCCCAACTACAATGTGAAAGATAAAGAATATTAGCCAGTGTGTAAAATGAGTTGATTCTGGAGAATATAATCTCAGGTCTAAGAAAGTTTTTTAATTGTGTAGTGGGTACCGTTCCGGTACAGTGCTTCGGAGCCCCCCCTCCCCCCCCGGCACTCTTTACCGTGGTTTAAATCTGTTGGCGCTTCCGTGCATGCACATGGCGTGTACAGCACCTGTGTGATGCTCCGCTGAGCAGCTGGAGGCTTGCGGAAGTGCCATTTGACGCTACAACGCACGTGCGCATGCATGGGGGTGACGCCGGGGCTGTTCGAACCGTACTGGTTGGAACGGAATCCGGAACCCACCACTGATTAGAACTTTCACTTTTTTTTGCAGAAATTCGGTTAGAAAAAAAAAACAGAATGCCTTTGTAAAATGCCACTCTCTTAAATGGAACATGGGGGGGGGTCATTATATGAATATCTATCACGATATGTCATCACAATGTTTCTTTCTTCAGCGCATTTGTTCCTTGGCTGTCCTGTTAAAATTAACAACCCTGAGTGGTTTTGGAGCTTGGAATAGGTGGTTAAGGAACTGCAATAGTAAGAAATGGCCCTATACAATGGATGTTTCATTGTTTTAAAAGCAAATGAATAACTAACTCCTTACTGGGCACACTCCCAACGTTTCCTGAACTTTCTCGCACATAGTGTTATATAATATAATCCCAAGAAAATTAAATTTCCAAGGAAATGTAACTATAATTCAGGAGTTTATTTTTTCTTTTCTTTCAGCATAAGAACTTCTTTGTTTGGGCAAAGATATAAAAGCACAGCACTTTCCATTTCAAATAAACTTTTAACGTAAAGTAAGAAAAGTATTGGCAACATACCTGAAAAAGAACATAAACAGGGCCGCTGTTACACAGAATAAAAGGACCTATAAAAAGGGGGAAAAAACATTATTTAGACAACTAATCCCAATAAGTACTTCCAAACCAAAATCAGACTTCAGGAAGTTTTAAGTAATTCAGAGACCTCATTAGGCACATTTAAAAAAGTGAACTTTACAGTGTCAATAACAAATTTACAAAGAATAAGGTTTTTTTTTAAGGCACATATTTTAGCCACATATTCTAGCCACATATTTGGGGGTAGCAAGGCAGCCACTGGGTTAGTCAACATGCTTCTGTTTAAGCATTGCCTATTATTGTCAGTGGAGCAGTGGTGGGTTTCAAAAATTTTTGGGACCTCTTCTGTAGGTGTGGCCTGCTTTCCGGGTCCACTGGTGGAACCTCTTCTAACCGGTTCGGTAGATTTGACGAACCGGTTCTACCGAATAGGTGCGAACTGGTAGGAACCCACCTCTGCAGTGGAGGTACATTTTGTTGTTTTATGGGTGTAAGCCATCTAGAAATATGTGATTCGACTGAAAAAAAAAAAGGGGGGGAATTAATGAAGCAGAAATGTATATAAAAGATAGGGTAGAACAAGAACCAATGGGTGGAAACTAATCAAGGAGAGAAGCAACTTAGAACTAAGGAGAAATTTCCTGACAGTGAGAACAATTAATCAGTGGATCAACTCGCCTGCAGAAGTTGCAAACGCTCCAACACTGGAAGTTTTAAAGAAGAGATTGGATAACCATTTGACTGAAGTAGTATAGGTTTTCCTGCCTAAGCGGGGGGTTGGACTAGAAGACCACTAAGGTCCCTTCCAACTCTGTTATTGTGTTGTATTATAACAACATGAACAACGTTCTTATAATACACACATCAAAAATATAATAGAGAATTCTATCATTAAGTAGTACAATGTGCAATAAATACGAATTAAACCAAAAAAGCCTTTCAACAGAATAGAACAGAGTTGGAAGGAACCTTGGAGGTCTTCTAGTCCAACCCCCTGCTCAGGCAGGAAATCCTATACCATTTCAAACGAATGGCTGTCCAATCTCTTCTTTAAAACTTCCATATTGGAGCACTGCCATCATGTCACCCCTAGTCCTTCTTTATTTCAAACTAGACATATCCAATTCCAGTAACCGTTCTTTATATGTATTAGCCTCCAGTTCCCTAATCATCGTCAGGAGCTGAGGTGGTGCAGCGGTTAAAGTGCAATACTGCAGGCTACGTCTACCGACTTCCTGCAATTTGGCAGTTCAAATCTCACCAAGCTCAAGGTTGACTCAGCTTTCCATCCTTCCTCAGTGGGTAAAATGAGGACCCAGATTGTTGGGTGGGGGTGGCGGCAATACACTGATTCTATAAACCGCTTAGAGAGGGCTGTAAAATCACTGTGCAGTGGTATAGAAGTAAGTGCTATTGGTATCTTTGTTGCTCTTCTCTGAATTCTTTCCAGAGTCTCAACATCTTTTTTATATATTGTGGAGACCAAACCTGGATGCAGTATTCCAAGTGTGGTCTTACCATAAGGCAGGGGTGTCAAACTCAAGGCCCCGCGGCCCGGATCCAGCCCACAGGGTGCTTGGAAGTGGCCCACAGGGCTGCCCCGGAAACAGCAAAGGACCGGCCTATGGTGCCTCTGCCAGCAAAAATGGAGTTTGGGCGATCCACTCCATTTTCGCTGGCAGAGAGGTGCAGGAGGATGTCTCCAGCCCCGCCAGGGCCACCAGAGGTGCCCCAAACACGAGTAATGGCGAGCTGGCCATGCCTGAGCTGGCCACACATACCCAGGTCAAACCCAACCCTGATGCGGCCCTCAATGAAATCAAGTTTGACACTCCTGTCGCAAGGCATTATAAATGATTTATAATTGTTTCTATTCTCCCTCCTATCCACCTGCATCCATCAATCTACTGCAATGGTGCTTGTATCTGGATTTACTGCAGATTAAGCAACCATTAGCAAGAGTCTACAGATGTGGCCAAACCGTGAGCACTCTCTGACTTGAGTTGCACATATAAACACTCCTTGCAACACCCTGTTACATTCCATTGCTACCTACTAGCATAAACCCTCGCACAATTTCAGCAGAGGCACACTAACACACTTAGCTTTCAGCATGTCAGTTCAAGTTAATTATTTCATTTTATCTCAGCAGCGGGTGAAGTTGGCAGCCGTTCAAATGGCTACAGGGCACTTTTTTGGTCAACATAGGAGCATGTGATTAAATAAAGACTGTGGGTTCACAGTAAGCTCTTTTCACCTTTTGTGAAAGGCGAAAACTAACTTGTGTTAATTTTTAATTGCTGTTCTAAAACAAATGTGTTTATAATCGTTAGTGCTACTTTGATAGTCCATAAAAAGAAAGATGACATTTGGAAAAAAAAATTCTTTCTCGCTTTCTCCATTGTCGATAGGATTAACATTTGATGTTTACCAACTCCCCAAAAGCCTTTGTTTTTCAATAGCTGCACAGCTTGAAAATTAGTTAAAGGTAAAAGTTTCTCCTGTGCAGTTGTGTTTGATTCTAGGGGCTGGTGCTCATCTCTATTTCTTAGCCGAGGGAGCCCGTGACCCGTCAAAAGCGCGGACGGCAAAAGCGCGATCGACAAAATCGCGCCTTTGACGTCATCACAGCGCGACGAAAAAGATCGAAAAATTCAAATAAAAATTAATAAAAATTAAATTAAAGCAAGCCGATTCACATAAAGGTAAGGGTTAGGTTTAGGGTTAGGGTTAGGGTTAGGGTTAGGTTAAGGGTTAGGGTTAGCTTTAGAGCGTTAGCGTTAGGGTTAGGTTAAGGGTTAGCGTTAGGTTTTTCTTTACTTTAACGGTTAGGTTTAGGGTTAGGTTTAGGGTTAGGTTAAGAGTTAGGTTTAGGGTTAGGTTTAGGGTTAGGTTTGGGGGGCTTAGGGTAAGGTTTTCGCTTTATTTTTACATTTTCCTAACTTTTTCGTCGCGCTGTGATGATGTCACAGCGCACTTTTGTCGAGCGCGATTTTGTCCTACGCACTTTTGTGGTGGAACCGAGGGAGCCAGCACTGTCCGAAGCCATTTCCATCACCATGTGACCATATGTCACCACAGAGGTGGTATTCAGCAAGTTCTGACCAGTTCTGGAGAACCAGTAGCAGAAATTTGGAGTAGTTCAGAGAACCGGCAAATACCACCTCTGGCTGGCTCCACCTCCATCTATTCTCTGCCTCCCGAGTCCCAGCTGATCGGGAGGAAATGGGGATTTTGCAGTATCCTTTCCCTGGAGTGGGTTGGAATGAAGATTTTACAGCATCCTTCCCCTGCCACGCCCACCAAGCCACGCCCACCAAGCCACACCCACAGAACCGGTAGTAAAAAAATTTGAATCCCACCACTGACGTCACCAAAGATGCATCGAACTCTGTTACCTTCTCACTGAAATGGTATCTATTTATCTATTTGCATTTGCATGCTTTCAAACATGGAAGTCCAACAAATTATAAGAGTAATGCAATACAAGTAGTACTCAGCAGATTTAAAAAAAAAACCTTTTTATGATTGTATGATTTCTTTGGTTCCACCACAAATGCGCGAACGACAAAAGCGCGCCTGACTAAACCGCGGTGACAAAACCGCGCCGACAAAACCGCACGATGAAGGACCGACGAAGGAGCCCTGAAGCACGCTGACAACAGCGCACCGACAGAAGCGCACTGTAACCTAACCCTAAACCTAACCCTAAAACTAACCCTAAACCTAACCCTAAATCTTACCTTAACTTAAATCGTGCTTCTGTCGGCGCGCTGTTGTCGGCGCGCTGTTGTCGGCGCGCTGTTGTCGACGCGCTTTTGACATCACGGTTTTAGCGCCGCAGTTTTGTCGGCGCGCTTATGACGTTTGCGCTTTTGTCGGGTCACGGATTTCTTTACCCATATTTTAAATAATTCCAAGTCTAAGGTTGGAATTAGTTGTGGCTTACTTACGACAATGACAAAGTACCGTATTTTTTGCACTATACGATGCTCCGGGCTATAAGACGCGCCTAGCTTTTGGGGTGGAAAACAAGAAGAAAAAATCTGCCTCTGCCTCCCAGCAACCATCCGGTATTCATCTGGTTAGCGTCCTTGCAGCAAACAGCCTGCAAGCTTCAGCACATTATCGCAGCCTGATTGAACACGAGCAGCTGATTGGTGGATGGATCGGCCTCCCGGAATACCGCTGATCAGCAGTTCCATACTGCAGGGATCGCCACCACCTATCGCTGCCTCCTCATGTCCTGTTTTCGGCCTCCACGCATCCCTACCACTGGTGGCAAATGGTGGTGGTGAACGGCAGCAGCGATCCAGAGGCCACAAATGAGGTGCACAGAGGCCAAAAATGAGGCATGTGGAGGCTGAAAATGGCCAGCAAGTGGGGGCCGGCAGATGGATGGGGCTTCAGCAACATTCGCTCTATAGGTCATACAGCCACTTTAAGGAGGGGGGAGTGCATCTTATTGACCGAAAAATATGGCAATCCCAGGTTGTATGATATAATCAAAAGCAATTCTATTAAAACCTGTTTTGTTCCCGCAGAAAGAAAATGTATATTAAAAAAAAACGCAAATAAAATCACACAAATAAAAATAGCATCATCTGGACTCTATAAAATTCTATCGTAGAACCAGCTCAATATGCTGTATGTTAGAATTTCTATCTGAAGGTATCTTAAAAATATAGGCCCATCTTGTTCAGCATGCTGTACTGCACTACAACTAGACAAACATATCTGAAATATTTTTAACCGGGGCAAAAGGGTCATTAGATCCTTTCAAATGTGTGTTTTTCTTACTGTCCATATCAAGTGCTAATTAATTTCACTGAATGACTCCCATGTTCTGGTATTATGAGAGAAGGTAGGGGGGGAAATCTATTTCCTCCACATTGTCCTGTTATTTCCCGTTGCCTTTATTTCTGCAAGCAGTCTCTTCCTCTATTGCTTTAAAGCAGGCCCCTTAACTTCTAAATATATTCAGCATATGTGATTTAAAAATATTTCTGTTGTTCTTTTTTTTTAGTTCCACTGTACTACTTGGGAAAACATCATTATTCACATTTAGAAAAAGAATATCATCAGAAATGTTCCAAAGACAGAGGGATGGCTTTAAGACTGCAGAGTATAAAGGGATGGTAAATGGTGATAATCATATAGTTGCATTAAATGATGGAGAAAACTGGAAAGCTTTCTTCCAGATACTGGGAAAATAGAAGAGAAAACTGACATACTGAGACACGTACTATGTTAGAAATCAAGCTTTGTAGATTTCTCTACAAATTTAAATCCTAACCCTCTTTCCCCTTGCGTTATACATGGTAACCTGAAAGAATGTGGAGGCATAACTGGACTCAACAAGTGTGCACCAATTTCGAATTTAGGAATCTTTTCCCAAAGTTTTAAATTTATACTCTATTAACTGGATACCCATGCTTCATGGCGAAACTATGTGATCGGGCAATGCAGGAGAAATCTGGTTCATTCTGTTGGCTTAGTGGTGGTCGTTGATTGAAACACTTCCTTGAGTCCGGAAGCAGTTCCATAGTTGGAAGGCGTAGATGTTTTGGTGAGATGCCGAAGTTTAGTACTGTAAGAAGTCCCAGACCGCTCCTGAGTGAAGGAGTGGAACATCTGCCAGTTTGAACTGAGGTAACGGAATGTGAGGCAACTGGCAGTTGGAACAGAGTTCTCTTCAGGTGGGGAGGGGGAGTAGAACTCCTTAGCATCAGAGCATGTTAATTACTGTATAAGAAATACTAATGATCTGATGGTCATTTCAAAAAATACTTTCTTAGCAAGCACCTAGAAGCCAAGAAGAACATAAGTGCCAAATTTCAAGCTTGTAGTCTTTACGGTTCTGGGGATTTTGTGATGAGTGAGTGGTACCTGGCTTTTATATATACTATATAAAGATTATTATGTAACAAAATTGTGTACAAATGATGAATATGTAATTACTAAAATGCATCAACTTGAAATTTGAAACATTAGAAAACGTACAATGTAATATCTGATAAAGTGGATATATCCTTTAGAGGATATATTTCTGGGCAGCTTTCTTCTCCCCCCAAAAAATCTGAAATCTGTTCAAAAATATGTACTTGTTTGATTATCTTGAATGCTCCTTCAGAGAATGTGCCAATTACAGTAGATTTTATCAGCATACATAATGTTTCAGTTGGATTCTGCTGAGACAACATCCTCTTATAGCTAGCTAGCTGTTCCCAGAAAATAATAGATTTTGGTAAGTAATCTTAATCTGAGCTCTCCATGGTCCTGTTTTTAATCCACCTTCTAAGTAACCTGGCTTTTGACTGCGCCTTCCTTTACTGTTACCTACATAATCTAAGGCATTGGGAGGTGAAATAATATACAAATTTAATACACAGTATTAAAAGCAACAATAGCAACAACAAAAACTAGAGTTAGAAGCATCCCCCAAATGTACATGGAGCAGGAAAGATGAGAGTGGCATAAATAGAGTATGTCAAGAACGCTATCGTGATCCTATATAAAGAAAGAAAGAAATTGGGTGAACCAGAAAATGATCTTGGAACTGCTCTAAACCACAGCTGACCAATAAGGTCTGATCTATTTTCAGATAAATAATAATAAGTGAACAAAAAATGCCTTTCAGAATCCTAACTTTTCCAAACTAATTTGCATCATTTTCTGTTACTGAGGTAACTTCCCTCACAAAATGTTTTCCCCATCAGGTTCAAGGCTTTCTCATCCTTGGGCCTCCATTGTACATATTTGTTGAAGGCTGAATATACTGCTATCAAGGGGTGGGGTGGGGGTGGGGGGCTCAGCAGTTAAAGACACCGAGTTTGTCAGCTGGATAGCTGACAGTCCAGGTTCAAGACCCAAGCAACGCACAATGGGGTGATCTCCCATTACTTGCTCCAACTCCTGCCCACATAGCAGTTTGAAAGCATGCAAATGCAAGTAGATAAATAGGTGCCACTTTGGTGGGAAGGTAACAGCGTTCCATGCGCCTTTGGTGTAGTCATGCTGGCCACCTGACCCTGGAAATTGTCTTTGGACCACTTTGGCTGCCTCAGCTAAGAAATGGAGATGAGCACTCCCTCCTAGACATCAATGGACAAAGGAACCCTTTCCTGACAGTGAGAACAATTAACCAGCAGAATGGCTTGCCTTCAGAAGTTGTGGGTGCTCCATCACTGGAAGCTTTTAAGAAGACACTGGACAGCCATTTGTCTGAAATAAGGTATAAGGTCCTCTTGCTTGAGCAGGGGGTTGGACTAGAAGACCCCCAAGGTCCCTTCCAACTCTGTTATTCTGTTCTGTTGTATCTTTTTACTGCTGTCAAACTGAAAACCCTTTTTTTCTATAGGATTAGCAAAACACAATTGCCATACAATAGCAAGAATATAATGTCTTATTATATAAAGAATGCGGTAGTTCAGTGGCAAAGACATTGAGCTTGTCAATCAGAAAGATTGGCAGTTCGGAGGTTCGAATCCCTAGTAACGTGTAATGGAGTGAGCTCCCATTACTTCTCCCAGCTTCTGCCAACCTAGCAGTTTGAAAGCAGGTAAAAAATGCAAGTAGAAAAAATCGGAACCACCTATGGTGGGAAGGGAACAGCATTCCGTGCGCCTTCGGGGGTTGAATCATGCCGGCCACATGACCACGGAGACGTCTTTGGACAGCGCTGGCACTTCGGCTTTGAAACGGAGATGAGCCCTGGCCCCTAGAGTTGGGAACGACTAGCACATGTGTGCAAGGGGAACCTTTACTTTTAACTAACGTCTTATTATGTGGTGGGAAAGTTACAGTTCTGCTTCCATCTGATCCCCTAAGAATAAACGCCCTGAAACATTAAACAAAACTAATGTAAAAATGCTCAGACTCTTGATTATTTACATCTAGAGAATCCCTCAGTAAAATACTCAAATATAAACATACAGATAGGATTCAGTTAGCCTCAACAAGGAAGAAGCCAAGTGATCATGAAACAAAGTGAAATGTATTCTTAAAAAATACGTCTTTGAAGAACAAAGGAGTGAGTGGTTGTTTTTGGACTCGTGTTCTGCTTCTCCTAGTAAACTGATCGATCACTGTTGGAAAAGATTTCTACACTAGAGGAGCCATTTGTCTGATCCAGCAGAACACTCCTTTAAAAAGCTTACATATTATGTTTTATATCGCATACAATCGTAACTGTGTATTCAGCAGGAAACAAAGCTGAAAATGACCCAATGGTCTATTGGAATTTTACATCATTTTTTCCCCCCTTGCCATGACCCATTTAAAATTGATTGATGTCTGAAACCTAATAAAATGAGACTTTTGCAATAGAACTCCTTGAGATCTTCCAGCTGTATAAATAGCTCTATCATTCAATAGAAAGAATGGAAGAATTTTGAACTATTGGTGCCCACTTTTAACTTATCTTTGTGGTTAGCTTTTCCTAGATTGTTTTACTAGATGTTCCTTAAAGAAGCAGAAGTTCTTGTATTATATGATTCTTACGTAAGCAAGCTTGTTCATGGAAAAAGAATGAAAGTGGAAACAGAACTAAAAATGGATGAAAACGTTTAATTTTGTTTTATAGGCTCAATATATTAAAAAGATAAGCGATCTACAAGATAAAAATAAAGATTGAAAAAACATAGATACTGCAATAAATATGTAAGATGCCAGGAACTGTTTAGAAATCATAAATAAAAGAGATGAAATATGTAAAATATGTAAAAACAGCTTTATTTTTAAACCTTGAAGTGAATTTGACCACAAAGATCATACTGACCATTCTTTATAATATGAATAAAAAGCCAATTCACAGACTTAAGAGTGAACCCAATCTAGGGTTTTAATACTGTAGTGATAATATTTTTAATAATGCAACACTATTTAACTATACCCCAAGCTTCTTAAGTCCAACATTCATAACTTGATCATTTCTAAGATTTAATATTAACTTCTTTAAATCTTATTTATCTTCCCAAAATTGTATTAAAGAGACCAGGATAAGACAATCCATGTGTTGACTCCTGTCAATTATATTATACTTCAACACAAAAAGATTCAACATCCAACCCTTCTTAAATATCCACTGAGATGTCCAACCGGAAAAATAAATTTTTCGTGAATTAATCTCACTTTAAACTGTGTCTGATATAACATCCAATATGAATGAATGTTACTGTATTATGACCCTAGCTGATCAAAGGTTAACATATTTTAAAACATAACACTTATTAAAACAATACATTAAAAGTTCTTGTAAAGCACAAATAAATTAATAATACTCAATAAATAAATAGAATCAAGATCACATGAAGGCCACACTTGAATACTGCATTCAGTTTTGGTCGTCACGATGTAGAAAAGATGTGGACACTCTAGAAAGAGTACAGAGAAGAGCAACAAAGATGATTAGGGGACTGGAGACTAAAACATAGGAAGAACTGTTGCAGGAACTGGGTATGTCTAGTTTAATAGAAAGAAGGACTAGGGGAGACATGATAGCAGTCTTCCAATATCTCAGGGGTTGCCACAAAGAAGAGGGAGTCAAACTATTCTCCAAAGCACCAGAGGGTAGAACAAGAAGCAATGAGTGGAAACTAATCAAGGAAAGAAGCAACTTAGAACTGAGGAGAAATTTCCTGACAGTTAGAACAATTAATCAGTGGAACAGTTTGCCTCCAGAAGTTGTGAATGCCCCAACACTAGAAGTTTTTAAGAAGATGTTGGATAGCCATTTGTCTGAAACGGTATAGGGTTTCCTGCCTAGGCAGGGGGTTGGACTAGAAGACCTCCAAGGTCCCTTCCAACTCTGCTATTGCATTGTATTGTAAATCATAGGTTTAGAATTCCAAAACACTTTCCAATATAATACCATGTTTTTCCGCTGCCAGTGAAAATAAGGACAGTGTCTTATTTTCTTTTGACCCCCGAAATAAGCTCTTGGCCTTATTTTCGGGGAGGTCTTATTATTTTTGAGATGCAGGAGGCAGTAAGCATGGTCACCTCGTGGCTGCTGCTGTGTTGCAATATTTTCAGGGAAGGCTTATTTTTGGGGGATGGCTTATTTTAGCGCATGCACTCAAAAGCCCAATTGGGCTTATTATCTGGGGAAGTCTTATTTTCAGGGAAACAGGGTAGGTAATTTAGGATCTTCAGAAGGTTCAATGTATCAATCCAAATTGAAGAATTCAGAAATGTTTAATTGAATTAGCTATTATTCATCAGATTTAGATAGTACACATTTTTCCTGCATTCTTCTTCCTTCAGCAAAAGATTTACTTCTAAATTGGGAATATTCCAAAGCGTTGACTTTTTATATGGACAGAGATCAACTTCATATTTCCATTCTCAAATCTTACAAATATGTTCTACATCCTTTAATGCTGAAAAAATAACTGAATTTCGTCCAAAAGAAGACCTAACAAGCAAAATAGGAATGAGGTAACAACTTTGTATTTTTGCCCATAACCTTTTTTTGGGGGGGAAATGGCTTTCACAAATAGATTAAAAAATAACCTTAAAGGTAAAGTTGAAAATCTAAAAAAATAAAAATGACAGGAAAGTAACAATTTAGATGGATAAGAACTTTGCCTAATCCATCCTAAGATGCTCAATGATGTATAATTTTTTTTCAAGAATCTAAGACATATGAATCCCTCCTAGTATATACATTTTAACACCGTTTATTCTTCTCCATAAATTCATGACAATTTTCAACTAGTTATACCTATATTAATCTGGTAATTTTTTCCCATATTAATATTGGTATACGTTTTGCTAGTTGTAGATGTTTAAATTAATGGGTAAAGATATTTTCCTGGGGATAACTATTACAATATTTAAAGTACAATAAACAAAACCACATATTTATGATTCTGCATAGACATATTAGATCCCAATGAAAGTCTATTTGACTCTTCAGCTCCTCCACAAATTTAGGCACATAATTTTGATAATTATCAATCAGACCTAAATATCATGTGCTCATAGTAACAATTTCACTTCAGTTGCACATTTTTAAAACTCTTAACAGGAAGGAAGTTGAACACTTTTAAGTTCCTGGGCACATGAGGCTATTGGAGTTGGGGTTTTTTTTTAATCCCCCCACACACACATATTATTATGCAGCTGTTCTGGTTTTATCACTGAACAGCTGCTTTGTAGATCGCTGACAGGCCCAGACAAACCTCAGAACTGGATATGAAAATTGAGGAGCAGGAAGAAAGAGACAGCAGTATCCAATCTTCTACTGCACAACCAACGTAGAAATGCTTATTTTCTTCTATAATCAAGCAACAAAACGAGAGGAAAACTGCAAATATACTCATACTGTTTTTGTCTAAAAGTTAAGTAGGAGATGCAAAGCAAGGGAGAAACCACTGCAGAAATTTTACGATCTGCACTTTAAGATGTACGCTATGAACAAGCATTAATAATAAATTTTCTGAGATTCAACTATTTGCAAAAAAGTATGAGGTTTAGATTCTCAATCAACAAGGTCATAGTTGTCCCAAAGGTGCGTTTTTATTCCCTTTCAAAAGGCAACTGGACTGTTTTTCTTGAGAAAGAAGAAGCAACTTTGCTTCATCCAAGGAGCTTCATTGAATTATGAGATTTAGAATTGTTTGAGACCAGCACTTCCAAAAGGGTTGTGTGTGTTAGTGTGCCTGGTTTTGCATGGGGATAATACTTGCATACGGTTTGAGATCTTTGTAGTGACGTTCCAAAATGCAATTTTCTGCACTATTACCCTAACCCCTGTTCTTAAAATTAATTAATTTAGAAATGATTCTCCACCAGACACCAAAAACGGAAAATAGAATGTCTACACATTTTGCCAAAAGCAACTGCAATTCCTTTGGGACATTATTCCCATATCCTACACAGGGGTGGGCTTCAAACATTGCAGCAATGGCTTGCTGCCCTGTTACTGGGTGGGCGGGGCCATGTTAGGCGTAGCCTAGTCGGCTTTCTGCGCTACGGTAGGGGAGGATCGTTTTTCACCCTCCCAAGGCTCCAGAGACTTTCCCCAAGCCTCTGGGAGGGCAAAAACTTCTTCCTCCGGGCTCCGAAGACCCTCTGGAAGCCGGAACTTTCGGTAGGCCCGTTTTCACCCTCCCCAGGCTCCAGATGCTTTCCTCGAGCCTCCGGGAGGACGGAAATGCTTCCCCCGGGCTCAGGAGGCCCTCTGGTGGCTGGAAACCTTCCAGACTTCCAGAACCTCTGGTAGGCCCGTTTCCCCCTCACCTCCCTGAGCCTCCGCACGGGCCCTGCACTTACTTGGCATGATGAACAGGCCACGTGGAGACTCCTGGGAGGGTTGAGGCGGGAGAGGTTGGGCAGGAGGCGCCAGCCAGCGGTGGCATTTGGGGGTTTGCAGAACTGGGCAGAATCCTAGCTAGAGGATCGCCCAAACCCATGTGAATGCGGCCCACCCGTGATCCTACGCATAAGTCTTCCCTTTTTCTCATTGCTCTTTCTATAAAAGCTCACATTCTTCAGTCAGGATGTCACAATAATGTCAGAAAAAAAGAACACAGGACAACAACATGTGTTCTGGAAGCCAAAATATCTAAGCTCCTCTGTAAGGTCCTAAGCTCCTCTGTATCAAACTGTAAGGTCCATCCTCCGGAATGCATTGATGATTTCGGGAGAGACCGAAGCAGTAGGGAAACTACCCAATCCTTATCAGGCACACATCCCCTAGTCTCAACACTCTTTACATCAGGGGTCTCCAACCTTGGCAACTTTAAGACTTGTGGACTTCAACTCACAGAATTCCTCAGACAGACATGCGTGGAATTCACGTTACAGAATTCCACAACTGGAATGAACTTTTGCTGAGAATTCTGGAGACCAATCTCCATATATTTGAAAGGTAATTCGGTCTGGCCTTATTGAGATGCTTTTTTTAAAATGCCTGTCTAGTATGATCTAGCAAAGTGGATGCACTCCAGTTCCACCGATTAAACAGTGTCATTATATATGAGACAGGAAACATGCACCACTGTTGTCGTGCCTGTCCTATGGAACAATATTATCCCCATTCGTGTAGTTCTCACCTCTGTGACATTCAGGTAACCCACTTTGCTAAACCATTGTTTATGGAGATTCTCAGTCATCCAGGTCATGGTTGTCCCAAAGGTGCTTTTTCAAAAGGCAACTGGACTTTATTTTTCCTTGAAAATGTTTCACTTGTCCTCCAAGAAGTTTCTTAAGCTCGAAGGCAAGTGAAGAAGTTTCTTGGAAGAGAAGCAAAATATTTTCAAGGTAAAACAAAGAATGGAATGGGAAAGGGATGGGGAAAGAATGGGATGGGATGGGGTAGAATAGGAATAGAAGAAAATAACAGAGTTGGAAGGGACCTTGGAGGTCTTCTAGTCCAACTCCCTATACCATTTCAGGCAAATGGTTGTCCAATCTCTTCTTTAAAACCCCTCATCATCTTTCTTGCTCTTCTCTGCACTCTTTCTAGAGTCTCAAAGCCCAGTTGCCTTTTGAAAACGCACCTTTGGGTAAAACCCCCGATTGTTTTCCCAGCTTTGAGCCGTGGTGGTTGTGAAGCCACATTTAATTATGTCTGGTTGATGATCATTCTCCCGGTTGGCCAGGATCAATTTTTAAATATATTGTTTCCCTGGGTCTTCAAGGAGTTCGGCAGCCTTGAAATTTGGCTAAGGAAAAAATAGTAAAGTTGATTCCTAATTTGTGGGTGCCTGTGCTGCTGTTCTCTGGATAGCATAAAAAGGACAGGAAGGGTCCTTTGCATTCAGGACTTGGTTTCAAAATTCATTCAGCTTCACTTTCAAAGCGCTGGAAAGGAATACCCTTGTGAAACATATTTGCACGCAAGTCAAAATTCTTGAGCACTTTTTCCCCTTTAGCATCTTCTCAACTATCGGGAAGCTCTTTTAGGGCTGCAGAATTCTACCAAATGTTTTGTGTGTCTGTTGCCAGTAGTTAGCGAGCACTTGCCCTGTAAGAATTGTGAAGCTTCTTTGGACTTCTTAAGATCAACAGGCAGGCTGCTGTCCAGAATTTCTCAGACTGTTCCGTAGCATGCTGAGGGAAAGGAGATACTCAAGAGACAATTCACTGCCGCCTCTTGACCTTTGCATGAAAGGCTAGCTTGACCTTCAGCTGAACATTTCTAAAATTGCTTAATTTCTTTTTTTTTTAAAAACGGCAAGAAGTTGGAAGACAGAAATACTCTGCTAAGTGAATTTTGTCGTGAAACCCAGACTAAATTAGAAATGCAAAGTAGGAATTGGAAGCTACCCAATCCCAATTTGAAAGCTTCCTGTGTGAAAATCAACCACTATTTTAGCAGCCTGTTCTACTGCTTAGCAGTTCTGGCTACAGAAAATTCTACCTAACAGTTAGCCTAAATCAAGGCCCGGGGCCCAGATCCAGCCCACGGGGTGCTTACAACCGCCCCATGGGACCGCCCTGGCGCAGTGGTTAAATGCAGCACTGCAGGCTACTTCAGCTGACTGCAGTTCAGCAGTTCGGCTGTTCAAATCTCACCGGCTCAGGGTTGACTCAGCCTTCCATCCTTCCAAGGTGGGTAAAATGAGGACCCGGATTGTTGTTGGGGGCAATATGCTGACTCTGTAAACCGCTTAGAGAGGGCTGAAAGCCCTATGAAGCGGTATATAAGTCTAACTGCTATTGCTATTGCTAACTGTGAAGGACCGAGCCACAGTGCCTCTGCCAGCGAAAACAGAGCCTGGGAGGGCTGTGTGCGGCCCTCCCGAGTTCCATTTTTGCTGGCAGAGGATTGCAGGAGGCCATCGCAGCCGCAAATGGAATTTGCGAGGGCCACGGGTGGCTCTTCCAAACTCCGTTTTCACTGGCAGAGGGTTGCAGGCGGCCGTGGCAGCTGAAACGGAGCTTGGAAGCCCATTTTTGTGGGCAGAGCATTCAGGCCACCATAGGCGCCCCTGACACTAATGACGTTGAGCTGGCCACGCCCCCACTGACTAGGTCCCCCCAGCCCCCGCTAAGGTCAAACACAACCCTGGTGTGGCCCTCAATGAAATCGAGTTTGACACCCCTCGCCTAAATCTTCTTTGTTTTCATTCCAACCCACTGATCCTTATCCTGGTCTTAGAGAACAGGTGTGCCTCCCGTTGCCTATGACAATCTTTTAGATATCCGTTTCCTCACATTATCAGGAAATGATGGTTTTTATATGATTTTTGAACAGCTGCATCACTCAGTTCACTCATGTTCAGAAAGTAGTCCAGATACTTCTCACATATACTGCCATCAGCAAGGTCTCACTAATTCTGTAGTTATGCGTTTTGATTCTTTTTTTCCTGACCTATCTGCAAGAATGAATATTATATTCATTATCATTCAACGTCATCATTAGAGAATAAAGAAAAATATATGATGCCATCAAGAGAATGGGCTGCTCGTATAGCAAGAAGAACTGGTGGCAGGTGGACCAAGGCAGTCATAGAATGGATTCTACTTGATAAAAAAAAGCGTCCATAAAAGAGGCCTAAAAACAAGACAAAGCGACGACATTCAGCAAGTATTTTGGGCCCAATTGGCAAAAGAAAGATCAAGACCGTATTGGTTGGAAACATGAGAAAGAGGCCTTCATCCTGCAATGGATAATGGCTAGAATGATGAAGCTCCTTGTCCTGACAAAACCCCTTTTTATTAAGCTAATGAGAATTTCTCTCATTCACATCCAGCAAAGTCCTGAGAAAAAGTCTTTCAAGGGTGAATTTACAACCACAGACCTTATCAGGCTTGGAGAACTGCCAGGCCAATATCTTCCAAACACAATGCTGTACAAAAAAAATACTTGGCAAGGAATCTCTGAGAGCCACGAACAAATCTTCACACTAATTAAGTGGACTAATTGTCTCCTGCAAACTCCCCTCCCCTTTCGCTCCTCTTTATTCCCTATGGGAGGAGCCATTCACTATGCTTTTACACCCGAGTCAGCCCTGTTCCCTTCTCCTGGCAGTTCTGCATATGTGCACACTGGGAACAGGCTCCAGCTGTTCTTCTGATCTCCGACTCCAAAAGCAGCTGATAACTGCCAGGTGGCTCTCACCCCAACTCTGCCTCTGACACAGAGCCCTCAACAGAGCCTTCCTCAGACTCCGGGTCTGGCCCATGTTCCTCCCCAATCTCCTCACTGTCTGCCACAACAGAGACATCATTCTGCTGGAATTAGCCCAGTGTTTTAGACCCACTATGGTCATTGTGAGTAATGATTTTCTCTTCTAATGTATTGATCAATCCATAGAAAATTCTATGTGCGGTTTTGTTACCGTAATCAGAAGATGCTATGGAAATTTAACAGAGTTATTTGTTAGTTTTGTCTGGATTAATTGGGGAACTGTGTGGGACAGTGATGGATTTGGGAAAATAGGTTTTAATGGCTTAGTGGATTTTATATGTATTCCTGTAAATCATTTAGAGGCCATGTGGAACAAGTGGTGTACCAATATTTATTCTGCGATGTTTATAGCCCGCTCCACTACAAGCATACTTTGAGGGGAGAAGTGTAAGAGCAAACCACACAAAATTAAAAAACAACAACACTACGCACACTAAAATATCATCGTAAAAACAATCAACAATAGGCATCATAGGCACCCATGAAAAAAACAAACTAAGGGCCAAATAAGATGGCATAAGACTGATTTCATCTGCTCATGAGACTCCAGCAAAACTGTTATGAGACTTTCCAAGAGCATGAAGCAAACTCCTTGTCCCAACAACAACAACAACAAAAATCTTTATTAATTGACTGTGAATTCTGTTCATTCACATCCAGCAAAGTCTTTCGAGGGAGGATTTACAATCATAGACCTTATCTGGCTTGGAGAGCTGCCAGACCGATATCTGCAAAATGTGGCAAGGAGTCTCGGAGAGTCAGGAACGAATTAAGCAAACTCATTGTCTCCTGCAAACTCCACTCCCCTTTTGCTCCTCTTTTATTTCCTCTGGGAGGGGCCATTCACCATCCATCTTGGCCTTACTCCCAAGTCAACCCCTGTTCTTTAACTGTTCCCTTCGTCTGGCAACTCTGTGCATGCACACACTGGGAACAGGCTCCAGCTGTTCGTCTACCTCACTGATGTCTGACTCTGAAGGCAGCTGATACCTGGCATATGGCTCTGGTTCCCTCTCTGCCTCCGACACAGAGCCCTCATCAGAGCCTTCCCCAGACTCCAGGACTGGCCCATGTTCCACCCCAACCTCCTCACTGTCTGAATCTGCTGCCGCTGGTTGGCCACAACAAAAACTGGGGTAATGAGTTTCTTTAGGATGATCGTATTCCACAAAGCAGGGTCCACCACTGAGAAGGGGTTCCATCTGTTCTATATCTCAAGAACCTCATGAGGAAAGAGAATCAGCAACAGGTCCTCTTTTGATGATGGGACCACCAGATCTATACATGCTATATTCCAGTGTTGCACTCTAAGTACTGTAGAAGTCTTCGTATCTGCATTTCGTATCTGCTGTAGCTTCCAGGTCAATTCCCAAGATAAACCCAGATAGGGCTCATTAGAGCAGTCCAACAGAATTTCAACAATCTTTGGGCCAAGATGCCTTGGTAACAGTCGGCCAAGACTTGTTGGACTACTGTGACATTCTTTACATGTGACATTCCCATGTCCAGAGACTCTAGATCAGTGGTCTCCAACCTTGGCAACTTTAAGACCTGTGGACTTCAACTCCCAGAGTTCCTCAGCCAGCAAAGCTGGCTGAGGAATTCTAGGAGTTGAAGTCCACAAGTCTTAAAGTTGCCAAGGTTGGAGACCACTGCTCTAGATTGCCCAAAATGAGAAGGCAAACTCCCATCAGACTTACAATAAAACTTACTTTGTAATCCCTCCACAATTGCTAGCCAACTTCTCAGCCCAGTTCAAAGTTTTGGAGATAATCTTCTGGCAACCCCGTGCCAGAAATGAAGCTGCTTGGGTAGTCATCAAAAGAAAATCCATTCCTCATGAAGTTCATGGATTCTGACCAAGTGCCTATCAGGCCTGCAGTCATATTCCTTTTAGGATCTTTGGCCTGCCGCACTCTCTCTCTCTCTCTCTCTCTTTACTATGCTGTTTCATTGGTGGGGAATTGGGAGGGGGGATAGTAAGGAGTAGAATGTGTTGTTGTCAAAATAAAACATCCCTTTCTAGAAGCCCAAGGTCATCCAAGGTCTCCGCACCTCTGCACCTGACTGAAACTAGATGGGTGGAAATGCCAGCGTGGCAGAGGAAGACTGGACCATGTGATGGACTTGTGGGTGTGGGGACAAGATCATGAATTTTCAACTGGATGGAAACCCAGGAAGCTTTCAGATTTGGGTTTCCACAGATATACCAACATGTCTGCCTTATTAAATTGGAACTTTGATGAAAGTTATGTCTTGAACTCTGATTTAATTCTGGGTGATATTTGGAATGCTGACAGTGCCATGCTTTCCCCTTATAGATGGGGTGTACTTTCCCCTCATAGATGGGGCAAAATAGCATGATGTAGGGGTTTTGGGGGGGGGGGAGGGATATAGAGAAATTATATTGCACAAATACCAGAAAATGATGGTTTTTGTTAGCCCTATAGGCTGACTACTAAGCTTGATTACTTCTGAGATCACATAAATTGTTCTTATATCTCAGTAGCTTAATTAAGCTTAGGTACTGTGTACAGTATAAATTATTTTTCACTCCAAGGATTGACACCTGAATACTAGATGGGTGTTGATAAAGGAGTATCTCAAATGCGGGCCCTAAGCTTTCTGAAACGTAATGCACTCTGGTAAATATTTGTCATCGCTTTCCAGGCCCAAAGTAATTTAATAGGAATCCATGATTGCTTGGCCTCCTGAATTCACATGTTTTATGGGAAAGGAATAAAACAATTTGTCAAGCATAGATTGGGCTCCCAGCCAAGCCCGCTACACCTACACCACCACAGCTGTTAAGATACTCTTGAACATATCTGCCAACAGGCCCCAAGTGAACGGCAGAGAGATAAGATCAAAAGGATGACTAATACATGATATTAAACAAGAGATTATGTAGATTCTTGTTAAAGCAATGTTGTCTGATCACAGTGAAATTATTAGAACTGGCAATTAGAGAACACAACTGAGCCAAAATGGAGAACACCTGTCATTAGAGAAAGGCGGGAGAAGCAAACATCTGATTAAATCCCTAGATTTTATGCTTTGCTAACCTTACATAAACATACAGGTTTAGGTACTAAATCAATTTTTTATGAATACAATTCAACTTGACAATTCTTAAAGCCGATATGTTTGCCTCTCTTGATCCAGATAAAGACAAACAGAAAGAATAAATAACCGCAGAATGACGAAAAAGCTTTATTATTGTTTTGGCTGCACCCAAGCGCAAGTTCGTTTTTCAAATGACATCTTAAGGGCACACAGATCAAGAGGGAAAAGCTCTCTCTAAGCACTCTGGAAATAGAGCAAGCTTGGTAAATATTTTTCATTGTGATCCTACCAGAAAGTAAAATACACCATTTTATAGACCTAACATCGAGCGCTGTATACATTTGTTGTTCTCTCTATATATATAGAGAGAAAATATGTTTAGTAACTGCTGTGCATTCGACAGCCTTGAACTCATAACCAAAGTCACATGCATTAATTCATATATGTATAAGGTAAAGGTAAAGGTTCCCCTCGCACCTAAGTGTTAGTCGTTCCCGACTTTAGGGGGCAGTTGTCATCTCCATTTCAAAGCCAAAGAGCCAGCATTGTCCAAAGACGTCTCCGTGGTCATGTGGCTGGCATGATTTAACACTGAAGGTGCACAGAACGCTGTTACCTTCCCACCAAAGGTGGTCCCTGTTTTTTTACTTGCATTTTTACATGCTTTCGAACCGCTAGGTTGGCAGAAGCTGGGACAAGTAACCGGAGCTCACTCCATTCCGCAGCACTAAGGATTCGAACCACCAAACTGCTGACCTTTCTGATCAACAAGCTCAGCATCTTAGCCACTTAGCCACCACGTCCCTCAAATACTGTATACTGCATGTAAAATCAACTAGCAACAGCTGGCTGAATTTCCGCTGTGCCATCTGCTTCCTTAAGAACTCGCCCATCCTTCCAAGTAACGGGAAAAATTATTTAAGTACACCCTAAAGTAATTCTTTAATGTAGCGCCATAACTCACTGCCCTGGCAGTAGGCAATGAGAAGCAAAGTGAATTTAAATAGTTAAATTTCTGCAATAAAACATTTCTTGTAGCTCCGAATTCAGCGAGTGGAGAGGTGGAGGGAAGGAAAATCAATTAACAGCAGAGCAGTCAATAACTTGTTCTAGTTTGCTAGTCAATTAATACTAAATTAATATTAGGAAGAGAGGGGGCAGATGAAAATCAGAGAATAAGAAATGAAGCTACATTTTCTCCCTTTCATTGTGGTAATAAATGATGCAATAAAATCTCCTACTGCAGGATAACAACAACAAGTGAAGCGTACATTTCCATCAAAGGGTCCCAATGACATCACAAACCACAAGAACAGAGGTTGGAGTTGTTTGGATGGTAACTAGACCCCAGAATTAGAGCCTGGAACAACAACATCCGTGAGTAACTTGATTGAGCTTGCCCTTCTTCTGACTTAATATAATTGCACTAACTTACACAAACATACCACTTGTTTTCAGAAAACCAGGCTATGGATCTGAAGCCTTCACTGCTTAGTAGGTCAATCACAACTGCCTTTAAAAGCCCAACTCCTGGTGAGATTAATATTAATTCAACAGACTTTGATTGAAAAGGCTTGTTTCTTTTTCCTTTTTAGGTTTGCGGGGATGCGGGGGGGGGGGGAACCCCTCTACTGAAGACCATTCACTTTCTCCAAAGCTTCAATTGTTGTGTACTACACAGTACATTCAAACACTATAATCCCAGAATATGAGATGATTAGGGGACTGGAGGCTAAAACATATGAAGAACCATTGCAGGACTTGGGTATGTCTAGTTGAATGAAAAGGAGGCCTATGGGTGACACGATAGCAGTCTTTTGATATCTGAGGGGCTGTCACAGAGAAGAGGGGGGGGGGGTCAAGCTATTCTCCAAAGCACCTGAAGGTAGGACAAGAAGCAACGGATGGAAACTAATGAAGGAGAGAAGCAACGTAGAACTAAGGAGAAATTTCCTGACGATTAGAAAAATTAAATCAGTGGAACAACTTGCCTACAGAAGTTGTGGGTGCTCCATCATTGGAGGTTTTTAAGGAGATTAGAAAACCATTTGTCTGAAATGGAATAAGGTCTTCTGCTTAAGCAGGAGGTTGGACTAGAAGACCTCCAAGGTGCCTTCCAACCCTATTACTCTGTTGTTCTGACATGCCGTTAGTCAAAGTAATATTGGCCAACAATTTTAACATTGATTCCCAACGGCAAGCCAAATGGGTCGCTGAACGCCCAGACATTGACAGACATGTAAATGACCCTACAAAAAAGGGGGGGCAGGGTTTGAGCTACCACGTCAGCAATGGACAATACTGAATAGGATTCGCTCCTCATGCAGTGTCTGCCAGGGATCTTTGTATAAATGGGGCACAGTATCCTCCCCTCGGTGTCACTGCGGGGTCCCACGTCAAACTGTAGATCACATCATGATCGTAATCTGAGAGCATGTACCGGTCCAGTATCTTAATATAAACGATGCTGTGTTTCAATAGTTAGATGGCCTAGACCATGGGTGTCAAATTCGCCGCGTCACGTTGCCGTCTCGTGATGTATCGCAATGTTTTACACTTCACAGAGTAGGAGTGGGCGTGGCCTGCGTGTGACATATCCGGCCTACGGGCTGCCAGTTTGACAACCCTGGCCTAGACATTGAACATAGATCCTTTTAACTTTTATATTTTATTGTGTTTTACCAATCTAGGTGATATCAATATATATAAAAGCCAAATACCACACACTCATCACAAAATCTCCAGAACCGTAAAGACTACAAACTTGAAAGTTGGCATGTATGTTCCTCTTGGTTTCTAAATGCTCGCTAAGAAAGGAAATGACCATTAGATCATTAGTATTTCTTATACAATAAGTAACACCCTCTGATGCTAAGGAGTTCTACTCCCCCTCCCCACCTGAAAAGAACTCTGTTCCAACTGCCAATTGCCTCACATTCCTTTACCTCAGCTCAAACTGGCAGACGTTCCACTCCTTCACTCAGGAGCGGTCTGGGGCTCCTTACAGTATTAAACATCGGTAACTCACCAAAATGTCTACGCCTTCCACCTATGGAACTGCTTTCGGAATCAAGGCGGCGGAAGAGATATGCCCTTATGTGTTTCAATCACCAACCACCACTGAGCCAACGGATTGGATTGTGAACCAAATTTCTCCTGCATAGCCTGGACACATAGTTTTGTTGCGAAGCACAGGTATCCAGCTAGTGTTAATATATCATGCTAGTCCATGTACAATATGTCATATGCTAAATAAATAAATCTGTATGTAACAAAGAACGGCTGCCATTTCCAACTATTGGCAAATCTACAGATCTTCCATCACTGGACATAAGTGGTTTTTTTTTCCACTCCTAAACATATAAATACAGGTAGTCCTCGACTTACAACAGTTCACTTAGTGACCATTCAGATTTACACCGGCATTGAAAAAAATGACTGCAATCATGTGATCAACTTTTGCAACCTTCTAACCAGCAAAATTAATGGAGAAGCCAGATTCACTTACCCACTGGGTCATTAGCTTAACAACTGAAATGATTTACTTAATAAATGTGGTAAATGAGGTAAAATTCACTTAGCCAATTTCTCACTTAGCAACGTAGGTTTTGGGCTCAATTGTGGTCGTAGGTTGAGGACTACCTGTAACACCAAACACATTTTATGCAAGCTTGTAAATAAACCAGATTCTTGTACCAAGCCATGAAGTCCACAGACTTTTTGTTTAAGTAGCAGCTTCCTGAGAACATATAGGAAGAGTGAGGGACATCCCAAAATGCAGAGTTAGCACAAACTTAAAATACCCCTCACATTTCCCATGACAGGAAACTTCATAATGGACAGCTGACGTTAGCTGTCATCATGTGATAAAATTAACTCCCAGGATTTATGAAGCCTCAGAACAATTAACTTTTCACATCCAGGGATTGCACTTTGCAAGCCTTCAGGATGGAAATAATTATTTTAAATAACGAAAGCCAAGATAATGTCTTGTGGCAAATGAAAATTTAGGAAGAATAATTTTGTTGAATCCACATTAAAAGAAAAGGCATATTTGCAATGGTTCAGATATTAGGAAGAACTATAAATTTTGTTTCCCAAAAGAATAATTAAAGCTATTACTTTAATGTGAAGAAGAGTGCATTACAATTATAATTGCATAATAGTATCATTCTGTATTTTAACAAGACAGAGAACATGAGTTATAGGGTGAAATGTGACAATAGAAGAACAGCAAACACATTTCTCTTACTTTAACTTTTATTTATTTATTTATTTGTCTGTTTGTTTGTTTGTTTGTTTGTTAGGAGTGTACCCCTAGATGAAGAGTTATACTACTATAGCAAGCTTAAAAGGGATGTGATGGCTCAGTGGCTAAGACACTGAGCTAGTTGATCAGAAAGATCAGGAGTTCTATGGTTCGAATCCCTAGCACAGCGTAACAGAGTGAGCTCCCGTGACTTGTCCCAGCTTCTGTCAATCTAGCAGTTCAAAAGCATGTAAAAATGCAAGTAGAAATATAGGGACCACCTTTGGTGGGAAGGTAACAGCGCTCCGTGCGCCTTTGGCGTTTAGTCATGCCAGCCACATGACCACGGAGATGCCTTTGGACAGCGCTGGCTCTTCGGCTTTGAAACGGAGAGGAGTTCCGCCCCCTAGAGTCAGGAACGACTAGCACATATGTGTGAGGGGAATCTTTACCTTTACCAAGCTCAAAGACACTCGGGACACTTAAATTTGAAAGAATGTGGCACCATTTTATTTTATTTGTTGCAAATCTGCCTCTTATTTTGACTTTTAAAATGACTGAAAAGGTTTCTCTTATGGAAAGGTCTGTAGATGATACCTTACCCTTCAGTATGGACTGTGCTATTGTAATTAGTACAAGTTGGGTTGACCATCTTTTTTTTTTAACAGACATTTAACAGATTTAAGAGATTTGGCAGGGACCTTGGAAATCCTCCTGTCCAACCCTCTACTCAAGCAAGCGACCCTATACCAATTCTGAGAAGTGGCTATCCAACCCCTTCTTCAAAGCCACCAGTGATGAAGCCCCCACAACTTCTGATTGTTCTCATCAGCAGAATATTTCTCCTTATTTCTAGATTGAATCTCTTCTTGATCACTTTCCATCCATTATTCCTTGTCTGGCCTTCAGGTGTTTTGGAAAACAGGATGACCCCCTCCTCTTTGTGGCAGCCCCTCAAATATTGGAAGACTGCTATCATGTCTCCCCTGGTCCTTCTCTTCTCTTCACTAGACTAGCCATGCCCAGTTCCTGTAACCGTTCTTTATATGGTTTAGCCTCCAGTCCCCTCATCATCGTTGTTGCTCTCTTCTGCACCTTTTCCAAAGTTTCTACATCGAGGCTGTCAAATTTGCGTCCCACAAGCCAGATGCATCACGTGCTGACCACGCCCAAACTCAGTTTAGCGAAGGGGGGAAAGCTATGATACGTCATGTGACACCTCCGTGATGACGTGAGTTTGACACCCCTGGTCTACATCTTTCTTGTAATGCGGTGACCAACCCTGGATGCTGTATTTCCAGGTGTGACCTTACTAAGGCTTTACAGAGAGGGGGGTACTAGCACCTTGCGATTTTGATTCTATCCCTCTGTGAATGCAACCTAGGATTTACATTGGCAAACCCTTGGCACTTGCAAAAGTCAAGTTGTTCCAAATCAAAGTGGCTAGAAAAGGAGGAGGTGTGGTGGATGCTGCACAATAGCAAGACTGGCCATAAAATATTGGACCTCATTAAATGTTTAAGGCATTCCTTTCAAATGAAAAACAACAGCTCTCTGCATTTACCCACACCATTAATCATGGAGATAGCTTTGATTAGCTCTGGACAGCATAGCCTTGTCTTGCAGAGGTCGAACAACGTGGTTTCAAAATTCTTTCTTTTAACTTATCCAACTAGAAAAATGAAGCTGCTTTTATGTATCCTAATGTGAAGATTTCCCCATAGTTTTCTGACAGATTCTCTATCCTCCCATTTCTTTTTCAGATTAGTTTGCAGTCCAGCCTCAATCTGCCCCTGTACTATCACTAATCAGCAAAGCTGAACAAGACATATTACATCACTAGTAATTCCAAAATATACTCTCTTCATCCGACATTTTGATAAATATCCTGTATGCTCTGTTTTTCCTTAACTTTTTTAAAGTGCATGTTTTACTTTTTGGAAGTATCTGAGAATAATTATTCCAAGGAAACTTTGCAAATGTTTGCAAACGATGCAGATGAATCAAATAGCTTCCCTCTGATCAAGATCCACATAGAAATAGTTTAAAATCCCAATAGGTTTACGGGGATAATATTACAATAAAACTGTAAGATAAATATTATTACGTATTCATATATTTACTTAGCGGTGTTCCTCTCTTAATATCTTTAAAATATTTTAAACAGGTTGAAAATGTATTAAACCCATTTTCTAAGGGCACGACAAGACCCTGGTTTTTAAATTATGGCTAGCAGACGATGATTCCAGATTTAACTTTCCATATTTTCAGCTTTAACTTTGGGGCTTACATTTCGGCTTCAGATTCTTTATACTTAAATTAAATGATTGGGCACAACTGGAAAGTTAACCCTACAATATCATTGTAGAGCCCTATTTCTTTTTTAGCAACAGTTCCATTATACTTACTGCACTAGCTGATACCCCGGCGTTGCCTCGTTATTTATTTATCCCAA